>NC_056736.1:780236988-780316988 GCF_019279795.1 Protopterus annectens | reverse complement strand
TCAAAATAGTTTTTTTATTTATATAAATGTATGATTACCTATCTCATAAGTGAAAAAAAAAAACAAAGTTGTTGGGGAAAAGGGAATATCTGTAGAATGATACCCAGTACAAGAAACAGGAAGAGGAGAATCCTTATTATTGTTTTCCATAGTGGATGAGGGGAGAGGGTCTACATATCAAGAAAACACGGGATAATAGTGACAATGCAACAGTGTGGCACATAGTAGCCTCAGAAAAAGACTCAGGAAGTGTTCATGAAGCACCCTTCTGTAAATGCATGTTTATTCCAAAAAATACAGTATGAGACTCTGGCTAAGAGTGAAAACTGAAAATGGTCATTTTTTGGGCTTGATTGGGAGAAATTCAGTGATGTCAAGTCTTTGTTTATATCCACAAGGCAAATTATGTGGAGTCTTCTATTTTCCTCTAGAACACTAAATGTGTCTTGTCATTCTGCAAAATACAACTGTACATTTTCTGACTATTGTTTCTTCATTCATTAAGCACTTTTATTCCAAGATTCCCCCAAATGTTCTTCATTCATTAAGTACTTTTAGTTAAGGATTCCCAAAAATCTGGGTAGCACAGGTTAAGGCCTCTGTGGTGAAATAATCACTGTGCACAGCAGTGAACAGATCCATATAATATAACAGAAATGTGGTAAGAGAGCCACATCCTAACCTCACAAGACATCTGCAACAGCTTGAAAGGCTGCAGAAATACCTCACTAAAAGAATCACAGGCCTAAAGCAGATGCCTTATGCTGACCGTCTAAAAAAACTCCAGCTATACTCTGTGGCATATCGTCTACTCAGAGGTGATCTCTGCTTAACATACAAGGCCATGTCAAACTCTGAGCTGTTGGACATGCTCCACTTAAAGAAATCCCAATCCTTCATAGCCACATGCTCCAGGGATCTAAACCTTGTCATCACAATGAACAAAACATGCTGGAGGGATAGGTTCCTGACCAGAGACTCCCCATACTCTGGAATAGACTGCCCATACATGTCAAGCAGAGCACCTCCTTGGCCCTCTTCAAAAGGAACCTTGACAATTGGATGGGAGATAGGAAATTCACCTCAGGGATCACGTCAGTCACCCTGCTAGACAGTGGTCCAGGGAAGTAAATATTGTGGGAAGAAATATCCTGGGAATTGTTATGGCTAGGCTTGTATAGGCCCTAGGGCCGATAGCCTAGTATCAACCTATGAACCTATGAACCTATGAACATAGTATAATAGAAATGTGGTTCCTGATAAATGGAATAGTGCAGGAAGAGGCAAGTGAGTAGAGACAGCCATGGATCTCCAGAAAAAAAGAGTATGTCATTATTTCTGTCAGAAATAGAATATATGCTCTAGATATAGTCCGAACAATATGATGACACCTTGGAATGAAATGTGTGAAAGTGCCCAGAAGCTTGCAGCTGTGTAGTGTGGTGTAAAATAAATAAAAATTTTCTTTTTTATCTGGCCAGTTAAGATCATATAACTATCAGTTTAGCACAGAAATGAAATATAAAGACATGTTAATGTGATTCTGAATACATTTTTAGGGGGAATCATATTGTGTAGCATGGGTGACATGGAGAACAGAGAAGATGGGAAAGGAGAAAGGATAGCATAAGTGAAATGCCAAAACAAGACACAAGGAAACAATAGCAATTTGGTGAATGCCAAATTCTCATTGAATAAAAACATAATTACTAGAAGCTGGGTTGGAAATCTCATAATGTCAGTATCAATAGTTGGTACAATATTTCCTGCAATCATATACATCTGTGTGACTCTTAATGGCAGTGTGCATAGAAAGGAAAGCCTAACCAAACTAAAGACTAGACCATTACCAGACTAAATAGCATGAAAGATGACCTATCAGGTCCTCTGGAATTACTATTTAAATGTAGCCTCCAAACAGGCTTCATGCCTTGTGAATGGAGAACAGCAACAGTCATCTTTCTGCACAAAGGTGGGCCATCTACAGATGTATAAGTGTCACTAGTCTTATATGCAAAGCCATGGAAATGTTCAATAGAGATTTAGTAAACCTTCAAGCACTGGACTCAACCCAGTTTGGTTTTCTCAAGGGCAGATCATGCTTACTCAATGTGGTGGACTTCTTTGAGAAGGCAATCATAACAATGGATGAGGGAAAAATGATTCACACTTCCTACCTTGACCTGACCAAGGCATCTGACACAATACCCCACTTGGGCATTTGCTGACAAACTCAGGAACATTGGGTGCAAACTCATATGTCACCTGGTGGATAGCCATCTGGCTCACAGACAGAAACCAGGAAGTTAGAATTGGGGAGTCCACCGCTACAAAGAGGCCAGTCACAGGTGGAGTCTCTCAGGAACCAGTCCTTGGTCTGCTCCTTTTTGGAATTGCTTTTCTGAAGTCAAGACCAATGTCAGTGGTCTCTGGCTGTCAAAATTTGCAAATGACTGCAAATTAGAAGCTGTCATTTGAATCTCACACTGACACAAATGTTCTCCAGGAGGGGCTGACACAGACAAACAACTGGTGTCAGAGCCATGAACTAAAACTAAATACCAGCATATGCATAATAGTATCCTTTGGGAAGTCATCCACCCCTGGTAACTATCATGTTGACAATACACCTCATAGACCATGAACAGTAGTGCAAATCCGGTAAACAATAAAGGAGGCCTTCAAGAATCCACAACGATACTGCCGTATTTTAACACAAAGTAATTTATTCTGTTAAAAGTGTTCCACAGAGTAGTGAAAATCACTGGACACAAACCACATAGTAACCTTTAAAAATCATGGATTAAGCGCAATCAGAATCCATGAAATAAAAACACAAACTCCTTTTATACAATAAACACTAACCAGCTGGCGTCTGTATTAATTGATACTTTTAACAGAATAAATTACTTTGTGTTAAAATACAGCAGTATCATTGTGGATTCTTGAAGGCCTCCTTTATTGTTTACCGGATTTGCACTACTGTTCGTGGTTTGTGGTGGATTTTGGTTACTGGTGATTTGTGAATACACCTCATAGAGTTGACCCATTAGTCAGGGACTTTGTTGTGCAACTTATGAACAAAGGTATGGTATCTCAGTCCAAGGAAGTCATTGTTCCACTGTATTTGACATTCATCAGACCTATCATTGAGTACAATGCCCCCTTTGGTATGTACCTAACCAGGTATATCTAACAATTAGAAAATCCAAACAGGTTCCTCACTAAAAGACTAAAAAGTGTAAGTAAAATGCCCTATGCAGACTGCCTCAAGGCCCTATCCCTGTATTTTGTTTCCTACAGGCTTTTGAGGGGAGATCTATGCCTGACATACTGTACATGACATTGTCAGTCCCCACTCTGATGGACCTCCTGCATATCCACAAAACAAACAGCACCAGAATTACCCATTCTAAAGACTTAAACCTTGCCTGTGATATAAATCAGACTTGCTGGAGACACATGTATGTATCCCAGAAACTACCCCATCTATGGAACAAGATACCCATCCATGTAAAGCAGAGTTCCTCCCTAACCCAATTCAAGTGCAACTTAGAAAACTGGATGGAGAACAGGAAATTCATCCCTGGTTTGGCACCTATGTCTCTAATGGACACACAGACTGAAAATGGTTCATCTCTCAGGCCCCTGCTTGCAAATATTTAATCTCACAACCCCCTGCTTACACTTATCAAGGGTATCAGAACTTGTTAGTGATTTGGGATGCATGGCTAGGCTTAAAAATGCCCTTGTGGTTGTTAGCCTAGTAAACACCTATGAATCTTTGTAGCAATAAATGAATGAGTACAATGACAGCATGTTTATTCCAGTGCCAGATGCAGACAAAATTAGATCTAGGTCCTCAAATACAATATTTATGGGCAGACCATAATACAGAGAATGCACAGATGTTTTATAGACGCTGCACTGAAATATACGAAATGGACCACATCATCATCTAGTTTCTTATCACTGTTTTGATGCTCAAAATTGCAAGTGCTCAAAATTGTCATAATTTTGCAAGGAGTCTCACCCCCATGCCATAATACTTCTAAAGTAGTTGCAGCTTGGGACAAGGGGCAAATCATAGATCTTTTTTCACACTTTCAAATACTCATGGCTTTGGCCTTCTGAATTACCACTGGCATACCTATCATTCATATGCAGGCTATGTGAGAATATGATACAGCCACATACAGAAGAAACCTGAGCTGTTCAAAAGAATGATAGTGTTGTCATCTTGCATGCCCTCAATGATATCTTTGAGGACATCTAACAGACATAACACACATGTTGTAGCATTAACAGCTCACACAGTCTGTTGCACACAGCCAGGATATTACTACTGTCTACTTAGTAAAGATCCATAATGACATGTTGTTCTACATCACAGATGAGGAACGTCAGGATGTATCTATACATGCATGCATGCATCGGTTGTTGTCCCCCCAACTCAGATTGATGCATGTTGATGTACACCCTTCAACAGGAAAATAGTCTATGTGGATGGTGTGTTGGTGTGTATTCAATAGTGTCAGGAAGGTGTATATACTGAGTTATGCTATGGGTGATCTGTGAAGTCATCCCAGCCCATTGATTCTGTGTGATAGGCCTGGCTAAAGGACAGTGCAAACTCCCTATCCTGATCTGGCCTAGGGCTTGGATACAATCCCACATGCAGGTAAGATTGCGGAAACACTCCCAGCTGGGGATAAACCCATTGTATCACTATGTGGTTAACCAAATGGCTTACCGACAGAACACGTGCTGTGAAAGTTGGGCAATCAACCTGTACCAGCAGAGCTGTCACCACTGGTGTATCACAGGGATCTGTGTTTGGCCTTTTACTGTTTGGGAGCTATTTCTCAAAAGTTCAGGCTAAAGTATATGACCTTTGGCTTACCACTTTTGCTGATTCTTCCATACTGGGTGCAATCCTTGAGTCCATCAATGATGATAACATACAACAGGAGAGGCTAACACAGAAAAATGATTGGTGACACAGACACATGGTCTACATATAAATGCAAAAATGTGTTTTATTTTGTCCTTCTGCAAAGCGGATTTCCCTGCTAAGTACAGCACTGACAACTGTTCCACTATGCTGAAACTCAGTGATGCAAGACCTAGGAACACACATTGATAGCAATCTGAACTTCAGCCACCAAGTATCTACACTGGTATTGAAAGCCTGTGTTGTGCAAATCATAAGTCATGCCATTGTATTCAGATCTGAGGATTGTACTACAGCACTGTACATGAACCTCATCAGAACACTAGTAGAGTATAATGCTTTATTTTGCATGTACCTCACCAGACACATGCAGCAGCTGGAGACACCATAGGGCTTTCTCACAAGGAAAACACAGAGCCTACAAACCATGTCATAGTATATGTGGATAAACTGAAAGCCCTGTCACTGTAATATGTATTGTCTAGGATGAGATGACTACAGTCTCTGACACTGTCCTGGTGGGAATAGTGCACATCCACAAATCAAATATAGCTGATAACATCAGCAGTGGTGAGGAGAATATGGAAACAACAGTGTCCCACATGCTGGTGTGAAAGGCTTTCTTTAATGTCAAGTAAGTGCACAAACACACACACACACACACACACACACACACACACACACACACACACACACACACACACACACACACACACACACACACACACGCATACGCACACCAGTTGACTGCAGTAAGAAATTAACCCCTAGCTCTCTAAGTAAACAGACTACAGAACTCTGTATTTAAGGCAAGCACCAATGCACAAGACAAGGCTGAAGGACAGCTTATAGTGGATGACATCAACAGTGGATGATGGAGAGATGTTAGGAGGCCTTCATAAAATGAATGTATAGGCATGTGTCAAAATACTGTCAATCTATGGGATTGGAGTGCTGTGTATATCATAATTAGCAGGGGCTACTTCTTTCCAAAAGTGGAGAATGAGGCATTTTTTGTGTTAAGCTTCAGTACGTGAGTTTGGCACCAATCATTTGTCTGTGTCAGCCCTTTCTGTAATGTATTTAAATCATTGGGGGACTCTATATGATTGATCCCAGTTTACAGTCCTCAGCAAACTTGGTAAGCCACAGGCCATCTACCTTCACCTGAACTTCAGAGAAATAGTTTCTAAACAGTAGAGAGCCCCAGCACAGATCCCTGTGATGCTCCACTGGTAACTGGTCTACTGGTAGAGGTGGAATCCCTGACTTTGACACTGTGCATTCTGTCAGTGAGCCAGTTGGCTACTCATCTAGTAATTTATGGGTTAATCCCCAGATGGGAGAGTTTCTCTATGTTACTTAAATGGAAGATTGTGTCAAAGGCCTTGGCTAAATTAAGATATGAGGTATGTACTGTTTTCACTCATCCCTGACTTTGGTGACATTCTCAAAGAAGTCCACTAGGTGTCGTAAGCAAGATCTACCCTTGTCAAAACCAAAGTAGGTCATTTCAAGAGTTTTGAATGTTGCCTATGTCCTTGTGGATAAGATCCATGATGATTCTTTCCATAACCTTTCAGATAAGGCTGGTTAGGCTTATGGGTTGATAGCTCTGAGGGTCAGTTGATGGATGTGTAGGAATGTTCAACTGTGAAGATAATTCTAGTTCTACATGTTACCAGATTGATGCCCTTTGCATATTACACATTTGTTATTAATTTATGTGATGCAGTTGATACATTTGTGAACAAGTATTGAGAGACCAGGGTTGCAGTGCATGGGGGGATGTAACTCATGGCTGCATTGTAAATATGTCACATCTTGTTATACAGGCCCTTCAGTTTGTTATGTTTCTGCATATAGTTTCATGACATAAAGAGCGAATAGACAGTAAACAGCACTAATTCATGCTAATAGTGACTTTGCATAGCACAACTGTGAGCAGCAGGTTTGCACGATGGTTGGCAAAGTGTTTGCACATACAAGATACACATGTCCATTGCTGTCCCACCCTGTTTGTGTGTAGTTAAGCAGTGCATAAATATCAGCTGCATTGCTAAACTTCTGAGAGATAGTACTGAGTCTATGAAACACACCTGCTGATAAGCTGACTCTGTGGTAGGCAATGTAAATGCATTGATACATTTCTTTTTTGATGATACTGGGTTCGAATTCAGGTGTATCTAAAATTTTTAAATAATAATGCAATGACTTCACCTCTTTACACTACTCATCTTGCTATGTCTTGGCATAGTGCAGCAGGTTTAAGCGGTAATGTGCGGAGGTAACTGCAGCATTATAGGGCTGCTCACTGTCCCTTGATATTGGTTTGTGATGCCAGACTCCTTGCAAAAATGGAGGGCAAAAAATGAAAGGATCCATTGCTTTTTCTGGTACTTATATGTGTTGGGTGTGATTCTATTTTTTGACCAGAGTATAGGTGTTAAAATGGGATAGATAGGAAAGTGGTGAAAAGGGGAGCAATAAGGGGGAAGAATAAAGGGAAAGCAATACAGGAATGTTCAGGAGGGAGGTAGGAAAGAACCATAGCATTCATGTCTTCAATAGTGAAAATTGAAAACGTGCAGAATATTTGCTAAATTTGGACTATCACCTCCAGAAAGAGAGGTGTCAACAATGTTTGTTTGTGCCTTTCAGCTTTTCCCGGTTAGGGGTCGCCACAGTGGAACTCCGGTCCGTTAATGATTGGTAGTTCATTTTTACGTGCCGAGTTACCAGCCCTGATGCACAACCTTCAACGAAGGTACGCCCATTCACGCATGTCTCCACACAGAAGACACTCTATGTAATCATGTTATATAGTCAATTGGACTGAATCAACTGTGTCAAAAAGACATGTGTGCAAAATAAAGAGCTTTGTATATGGCCACATTTTTTTTATGGTACAGATGTCCATTTTTTTCAGGAGAGAGAAATGCTGGGTAAGGGACATAAGTATTTTTGGGTCCATTAGGTTGGGTAGATGAGGAAGCAAATGCAAAAAAAAAGACAACCAAGACAAGAGACAGGGACAGTGAAGGACACAAATGTTTGGGGGACACCATGATTGGGATGCAGGAGAAGACAACACAGGTTCATGACCATCAAACATGCAGACAGTGAGAGTCTAGTCCTCACCCACTGGACTGTCATCACTGTCCCCTTACTCCAGTGGTGGCTGATGTGCTTGGCATCTCCTCCTCCTCCTATGTACCATGAGTGAAAACAGGCTCTCTATCCACCGTAGGTGTACACCAGTGGTGCAGAGCACAACCTTATGCACCAATCCTGGCACATACCTTTCAATTGTACAGATTTTCACAGAATGTCCCAATTTTTGCCTAATAATTTTGGTCTGTTTCTCATAAAATTGGGGTCTTCTGGCAAATCTTTGGAAAATCTTTGAGGGTTCAAATAAAAAAATATGACAGACATTTGAGTTTCAAATTTATACCCCTCAGAAAATTCATGCTAATGCAAAACATGTTATTCTAGCAACTTTCGAAGTTTGTAAGAGCAATATTTAAAAAGTATCCATATTTTTGGGCCTTTGTCACCCCATTATTTATGGCTCCATCCAGATTTGTTGAGAATGAGCTGTATGTCCTGGCATTTCTTGGCAGGTGATGAAATCCCCATCTCTGCTACTGCTCCCCAAGGGCACCACAGCACCAGTTGCCAGGGCAGTACTACCTAAGGGTACAAGTAGTGCAGGGGCAGCAGAAGCAGTGCTGCCAGATGTGCTGATCATCAGTGCTGGAACTGGTGGAATGGGGGACATGTTGAGCCACTGGGACTGGCCTACCTTGCTGGGTGTGAAGCATTTAGTGATTTGGTACAGATGGATGACATGGAGAAATTTTGACAACACATAACATAAAATAAAAGGATAGATATGGGTTGGGGTGAGAGAAAAAAAAAAAAGATAAAATTAGTACTATCATATATGACATACAATGCATTAACACAGTTAAACAACTATTTTATCTGAAGTATTACATTTAACAACTACACACTATAACTATAGACTGCTGAAACTAATCCTTTAAATGTGCATATATTGCACATATGCTTGGTCCAATTGTACAGATTACAGTTACTGTCAGGGCATTTATGACACTTGTATAGAGTTTAAGTTAATGTAACATTATTAAAGAAACACAGTATTGTATAGTTATTACTTGTGGTATTTGAATCCCCAAACTCTCACTGCAGTCTTATACTTGACTCCTGAAGCAGGTCTGTGCTACAGACTAATGCATGCATACTCACTTTTACACTTAGGATATGCATGCTCAATTTGCTACAACTATATAAAAAACTCCAAAATCTATCTTTTTTTAAAGCTACAATAATACCTTTTTGTGCTGCATACTTGCCACTTGCTTCCCTCAGCATGAGCCTGTCTACTGAAATCTCTTTCAGAACAGAAGAGCATTATGCATACCAGTCTTGACTATAGTTATCTTTCTGTATATTGCTAATACTCTCCGTTATCATATTGCCACAGCTATGAGATGTCAGCAGTTTGAAATTAATTCAACCACTGGTTGAGAGTATCCCTTTTACACCTCTGTATGTCATTAAAATGATGCCTACACTGTTTCCAGTGCATGTGATGCCAGCAGTACTGGATACAGCCTGACTCAAACTACCCCAAGCCTCAAACATGTACTGGGAGACAGAATTGTCCCCCTGTATAAGCCTTTGGCTGTGGCACCTTACCTGTAGCCCATTAAATATCCTGGACTCCTGGATACCCCACCTCTGTGCCCTAAACTGGGCAGCTTCTAACTCCAGACATGTCTAACAACCAAAGCAGAACAATGGCAACTAATGGTTTCCCACCAATTCCTGTTATCACATTTAGTTGTAGTCCACAAACCCAAGCAACAATGCCAACCATGTTTGTGTTATGTTAAGTGGAGAGCAGCAGTGCCAAACAGGGAGGAAAAAAATATTTTAAATTGGAAGGTTACTCTGACACTTGACCTTAGTTTGAGGGGTGTTTTCTCCTGTACCTCTTAGTTGAGTTAAGTTTGCAGACATGTACTGTAGGTATAAATGTCATGATCTGACACATTTGTTTTTTGGGTTTATAGATGGTAAAACTGATTTTTAAAATGTGGGTTTCAAAGCTAGGCATAAATGACAAAACATTTTCTTCCACAGCAGTGATTTTCCATTTTTGCCACAGAAGAAGTGCTGCTCACAAATTGTCAGGAATCATTCCTAAATACAATTGATAGTGTGAGGTCTTACACATGTATGTGTGTGACCTGGCAAGGTTCTTGTATATAGATCCGGTTGTATATGTGCTTTATTTAATTATGAAGGCCATCCAAGTCTAGATAGTGGAATCATACTTATGGAAATATAGCAGACAGTATGCCATCACTCATACATCTGAAAACACAGTAAGCGTGTCTTATCCCTCATATATATAATTCATATCAGCTCCACTCTCTAAAGTGTTATAAAGAGTGAATACAATGGGAAATGAAGCAACAGTAAAGATATGTGGAATCCTGTTTTGAACCCAGGATCACGTGTATGGTAGCCCCTACACTTACAGCTGTTGCCACAAGAATGTTTAAATAGCACTTGTATATTTTTCAGTTCATTGCTATAAACTGCACTGTTACAACAGTTAAAACAGGCTACACACCCTGCCCTAGAACCCAGGACCATTGTATTCTAGCCCTACACTTACACCTGCTGCCACAGGGCTAGTTAGATGACAGCTCCATCATTTTCTACTCATGCTTCAGTTGTCTGTGTTAACTGCTGCACAATGCCTCTTAGCATGTTTGTGCAAAGCCTAACAGAATTCATTGAATGTATCTATTTTCACCGATTGACTGTCTGCGTCCTGTCTGCTGGTGTTCAATGACTGCAGGTACTGCGAAGCAGCATTCCACAATGTAAAGCAAAAATGTATCCTTTTTGACCTTTACACTTTTACAGACATCTTGTCTGTAGGTGTGCTGTCTGCTTCCTTTGTGGGACACTAGTCTGGGTTTGCACACTGCTAAGTGTCATGCAAATGAGACAGGCACAGCCAAATCTGACATTCATTCCCTTGTTTCCACTAAGCCAAGCACCTTGCAAACACTGGCAAAAAAAAAAAAAAAGAAGAATAAAAGGGACAACTAGTTGAAATGATGAACAGCAATCTATGAAATAAACACTACAAAATATTTGTTAGTACACATGAAATATCATTCTGCATGCGTCCAATTGCAACATCATCCACAGTACTAAGAAAGTACATAGTTATTTGTACATGTATTAATTTTGGATGTAGTGCACTGAGTGATCACACAACCATTTTATGACTATTGCTTGCAAAAATACAGCTCTGTCTTACCTCTGTATGTTTTTTGCTCATTCTTGTCTTATCTGGTAAGTAATCTTAGCAAAATGTGTCATTCACCTGTTTTTTGGGGGGTGGGGGAGCAAAGCTGCATTTCTGTTTTGGCACAAACAAGGATATGTTATTGTTACTCTCCCTTGTTTTACATCCCATCTTCCTTTGTGTGTGAATGTAACATGTTACAACCACATAATTTCTGTTGTTCATATTTCAAATACCTAGACTATTTTACATTTCTCCAGAGGGTATTACTAAAATGTTATCTTTTATGTTTTATCTTGGAAATGGAATTTTTTAGTTATGTGATACTTATGTGCATTATCATTCTGTTGTTTTATGACATCTAAGACTATGGCACACAGGAGTCTGACTACCCCAAAAACACCTTTGAGAATCAGGTAATTGCGGAAGCTTTTAGGTGACATGGTGCCTTTCTGCTTGAGGGGACGTGGAGATATGTCAGGCAGAATTCATATTAGGCAGCAAACAGTTGCAGATGTGAATGCAGTAGACAGCCAGAGTAGGGCATATGATCAGGTGCACCACAGGGTCACTGAAATTATCTCATCTGCATGCAGGATGAGCAGCTGTAGTGGCCCATGATCAGATGGGTATTGGGGGGCCTGCTACAGAGCCACCACTAACAGCAAATGAAGAGTTCCTGTCCACTATCAGGGATCCAGACAGCTCCCAGGAAAGTGCAGAACAATATGTCCTTGACATTGGTGCTACTGTTTCAGGTACAGCAAGTATGTCCCAGGAGGAAATTCCACGTAGGCTTATGTATCTTAATTGTTAAATACTCCTGTATAGTAAAATATTTACTTCAATGCATTAGTTCTAGTGTCCCACACAGGAAGCAGTCAGCACACCTGCAGACAAGGTGTTTGTAAAAGTGTAAAGGTCAAGAAGGATACATTAAGAAATTGTTGGGGATGGGATTGTAGATTGCTACAGTTAACAATGCATTCTGATTGATTACACATGGGTTTAGGTTGGACTTGTCATCCTAGTTCTTGTTGAATTGTTGTTGAATAATTAATGGACATATAAAGGGAAAAACGTTTTGCTCCTATGTTAGTGCTAACTGTAATGATGTCCTTACCTTTTGCTTAACGTCTTCCAGGACCATCCAGCATGGGAAGCCTACAATCATCTGCACATGGTAAGCCAAACATTTTTATGTCAGTATTGATAATCAGTTCAAAGAAATATTTAGTTTGTGATGTTGATATCAGGACTGTTGTGTGTATTTCTATACTATTTGTAATAGTGGCACTACTGTTAGTTTGCTAGCATATACTGGACTGTAGTAGTGTAGGTATTATTTTTTTCCTGTGCTTGCTGCTTATTTTCACAGGTGTTCCTGACAGTGTAAGTGTGGGACTTCTACCATCTGATGTCAGAGTATCATCAGACTCTGATGATGATAGTGATGAAACAGAGGCACAGTTGGGGGTGCAGAGGTTGAATCTGACACTGAAGCTGGCGTACAGTCATCAAGTGTAATTACATTATACACAGCCAGTAGGCCTATGCCTGCCCATTCCAGTGAGCTCTCAGATACTGGACAGGTGGAGGGTGAGACGATCCATCAGGGAAGTGTGGCTTCTCTGGCTTCAGTGCCTGTTGACTCTGGCCATAGTCAAAGTGTGGGTCAGGTGCCATGCAGGAGGGTTGTTAGGGGTGCTCGGAGGAGGCCTGCTTTTAATCCTTCAACTGATCGAGGTGCCTCTTCCTGTGCCACTCAACATATGTTTAGGGCCATCATAGAGGTACAGGCATGTTCCCTTAGATCCTCCAGAGAAATGCTTTGGGTTGTAGATGCGGCACAGGTTGAAATGTGTGATTGCCTCCATCGTGTTGCCAATTCAATAGATCAAATGAATGACACATTGGAACAAGCAGTGTTTGTGACGGAATGTCTGCTAGGAGGGGAACTGCATCCTCATGGACATAGGTGAGACACGTCATCTGCTGTTATCCAATGTGTCCATGCCCAATCACAATCCAATAATGACAGTATTTTCACTGCTCCATCAGTGGTTGAGCTGCTCACACCCAGATATGGCAGGCCATGGGGTCATTGACCTGGGCATGTTTGTGAGCGGAGCTCATCCTGCACACATCAGTCATGTTCATGTAGCAGCAGTGCATTTGACCATGGGCATGGATGTGTCAGTGCAACTACTGGCAGAGACAGTTCTCATGGTTGGGTATGACAATGATGAACTGCCATCACTATCATGCACGGCTCACATTTGTCCAACATACCAAGATGTAGAGCTAGCCCAGAGCTTGGCTGTGTTCATGCAGACACTCACACAGCAATTCTACCTGGAAGACCCATAGAGGCACACTCACAACAGTTTCATGGTTCAGATGTGAAGCTTAAAACTTATTGTGTCTTAATGGCCATTTGTTACATTATCCAAATATCTGCCTGCTTGTCTTTCTTGCTCTCACACACTCACAGACCTTTTCTGTCGGCCTAGGCTTCCTGCCCCCCAACACAACACCCTATGCAAGTGATAATAACTGTGCCATATCCCTGTTTTCCATCTTTTGGATTCAATGGTACATAAACTTTGTGTCTGGTGCTCAGGGTGCATAGCTGACTTAGTGCTTTGTATATCTGCATTTGTGATGCTGAATTGGTAATTGTACCTTTGACTTATACTGGACTTAGAAAGTAAAACAGTTCATAGCATCAAACTTTTTTTGCATCAGTATTGTTAATGATCTTGTGAGGGTTGTGAAGTCTGAAACTGAAATGTCTCTCATTATTTTATAACTTCTCTCTTTAATGATTTTCCAGTACAAATGTATGGTGCTAAACTAAGGACATTCAGTGACCATCAGTAATTTTGAGAGTTATGACTGTGTGAATCTTTGATGTCTGAGGCCTACTACTTGATAATATACACATATGAGTCATATAAGTTTCTGCTGTCACAATTTACAGTCATTTCTATTCAAATCACCCACCTTTTACTTGCTTACACTACCAAGTAACAACATGCTAGGATATGCCATTCATTTGTATCATTACACAATACACTCCGGGTTCAACACTTGCCTTGCACATCCAGCGGTTGCTACAGTTTTAGTTCAGGGCTGACTCGATTTGATGCTAGCAGTACACAGCCAATACATTGGTAGGTAAAGGTTGTGAGCATTGCCTGGTTTCAATGTTACTATATGTATGTGCATAGGAGGAATGTTTTAGCCCCTTAGGTGGTGAGTGAGTGTGCTACAGGTTGCCTCTTTGCCAGTGCAAGGGCATATTGAGTGCACCTATGTCTGCCTACACCCACAGCAGCTGCTGGTTCTTCCTCTGACTCCTCACCTGCATGTGGCTGTGGTGACCTTGCCATTGGTGGTGGGATGTGTGCCCCTTCCCATTGTCAATCCTGCTGAAGCTGTTTTCTCAGGATGATGTTGTGCATCATGGCACATACAGAGAATATTTCAGTGCATGTACATGGATTGTATTGCAGGGCTCCTCCAGCTGTATTTAGGCACTGGAACTTCGACTTTAGCAACCCAAGCATATGGTCTATGATATGTCTGTTTTGAGTGCGTGCCTCATTATGGAATTCTTCAGTGGGTGTGTGTGCATTTCTGATGGGCATCATCAGCCACAGTTCCAGTGCATAACCTGCTTCCCCTAGTAAATAATCATATGGGATATCCTCCCAAGTGAACATCTGATACAGTTTGGAGGTGTGCCAGATATGTGAGGTGTGGTAACTTCCTGGGTTGCTAGCACACACATTCAAGATAATTCCTTTGGCATTGCACATTACTTGGTAGTTAATAAAGTGGAAGTCCTTTCTATTTATGTAGAGCCTTCCATGTTCCCTGGATAGTGCCTTAATTTCTATATGTGTGCATTCTATGGCAATCAGTATGTGCTGCAGGGTAAATCTCCTACATATTTGCTGCCTTTCCTCAGGAATATGGGGAAAATATACATGGTTACTAGTATGTTGGAGCATGGCATTGAGGAATTGATGGAGAATCCTGGATGCTGATGCTTGTAACACCCCCAGCATGTCCCCTGTTGGTGTCTGAAAGGGACCTGTAGCTAAAATTCTAAGTGCTACACATACCTTGGTCTCCACTGGTATGAGTTCCTCTCAGTTTGCCCTGGCTCTGAGTTGAGGATAACAGAGGTTCTAGAGTTCCTGTAGTGTGTCTCTATCCACCCTGTAGTGCTCTAGAATTTCCACATCATGTAGGTTGTGATAAGTTACCTGGGGTCTGAAAACTCTTCTCCTTCTTGGCCTTGGTCTATTTGCAGCAGCAGCATAGACTTCAGCCTGTTGCACATATACATGAATTAAAGTAGCAGCGGCCCTTAACATTGTTTCTATGTAAACTCCTTCTCATGGCTGTATTCCAATAGTTTTTGGAATTTACTGGGATACCCAGCACTGAGTCTACATGGTTGCTTTATAAGTTGTTGAACAGCTCCTCCATCTTGGATTGGTTGATTAGCATACAGTTCAGCTGCTTATGCTGCACTTCTAAAGACTAGTGTGGTCTCCTTTAAGGCCCCCGAGCCGGCGGAAAACAGTACTCAAGCTGCTGAATCACTTACAAATGCCTTCTACCAGCACCTGCAGGACTGCATGGATAAGGCAATCCCAAGCAAAACAAAGACTCTTTGTACCAAAGGCAAGCGTCCAGTCTGGTGGACCCCAGCCATAAACAAACTCTACAACAAAAGGAGGAAGCTACTACAAGATAGAGCAAAATCCTTAAAAGGTAAGACACCCTTGATCACTATAAGTAAATAACTAAGAGCTCTCATAAAATCATCCAAAGCAAATTTCGAGAGAAAAATAGCTAAAGACTCAAAAGACAATCATAAGGCCTTCTTTAGCTATGTTAGAAACCTGGGAGGAAACTCCCAGATATGCTCAGAGCTAGTTCAAAATGATGTGAAGATTACTGATCCTACAGACATTGCCAACATATTGGCTGACAGGTTCAGTGCAAACTTCTCACCCCCCTCCCCCGCAAAAGGAGAGATATCTATACCAAATGATTGCAGCCGCCCAAACATCTGCAGCGCCCAAGTGAGAACTGGTCGCTCCAAAGCAAAAACACAGCATCCATGGGACCTGATGGTGTCCCCGGCTGTGTGCTCCATGAACTCAATGAGGAATTAAACCCACAGCTAGGACAGCTGTTTAATCAAAGTCTTACCTCTGGATACGCACTCCAGGAGTGGCGCACTGCAACTGTGGTACCACTTCACAAAGGCGGTGCCTCCACCGACCCTGGAAATTACCGCCCATTAGCTTGACAAGCCTTATCTGCAAAGCCATGGAGAGGATCATAATGGACCTCATAAATAAAGACATAGGGAATTTGCAGACTTTGGATCCAACCCAGTTTGGCTTTGTCAAAGGCAGATCATGCCTTTTAAACTTGGTTGACTTTTTCAAACAGTCACCAAAGCCATTGATGAGGAAAGGCAGTCCATACAGCCTACCTCGATCTGGCTAAGGCCTTGATACAATACCCCACTCGGGTATCATTGAAAAACTCATCAGCTTAAATGTCAACCCATACATCACAAGATGGGTTGCAAACTGGCTGAGTGACAGAACCCACAGGGTCAGAGTTGCTGGCGCCATGTCACACTCAAAGCCTGTCACAAGTGGTGTCCCACAGGGCTCAGTCCTGGGCCCACTCTTGTTTGGCATCTACTTTTCAAGTACAAGCAAACACAGGAGGGTTATGGCTGACAAAGTTTGCAGATGACTGCAAACTGGGTGCCATAGTAGAAAACACATCTGACACAGATATCCTTCAGAAGGGTCTCACAGAAACAGATAACTGGTGCCAGAGCCACGGCCTAAAGTTAAATGCCAAAAATGCATAGTCATACCCTTCGGGAAAAACAAGGTTACCCCTAGCTACCAAATAGGTGGCAATCCACTGAGCACAGAAGAAGTTATCAGGGACCTGGGGACCCAGGTTGATAGTAGTCTGTCATTCGACACCCATGTAGCTAAAGTAGTTAGGAAGACCTTCTACATTGCCCACCTTATCATGAAGGGATTCTCATCTAGATCAAGGGAGGTCATAGTCTCCCTTTACTCATCACTCATCAGACCAATGATTGAGTACAATGCCCCATTCGAATGTATCTGACCCGACACTTGCAGCAGCTGGAGAGGCCACAAAGTTCCTCACCAAAAGGATAAAGGGTCTCAAAATCTGTCCTATGCTGCCCGACTGAAAGAACTCCAGCTCTATTCAGTCGCCACGCTTGCTCAGAGGTGACCTTTGCCTAACATACAAGGCCATGTCAAACCCAGATTTGATGAATATGCTTCACCTCAAAAATCTAGATCCATCAGAGCCACAAGGGCGGGAGACTTAAACCTTGACACGGCTATTAATAGGACGTGCTGGAGGGATAGATTCATCACCCAAAGACTCCCTATGCTGTGGAACAAAATCCCGGTACATGTGAGGCAGAGCACCTCGCTGGCCTTGTTCAAGAGAAATCTTGACCAATGGATGGGAGATCGCAGATATACCCCAGGGATTACCTCAGTGTCACTGCTCGACAGAGGCACAGCAAAATAATGGGTATAGTTCCCCATACTAAAGGGGTGGCGTAAGCCACAAAACGATGGGCTAGGCTTGTAAATGCCCTCGGGCAGATAGCCTAGTATGAAACTATGAACCTATTAGCATGCCACGGTATTTACCTTGTTTGCACAGCTCTACACACTGTGTAGAACTGCTTACTGAATCTAAAACAGTGCGCTGTGTGCATACAGTATAAATGGACTGCATAGTCTTTATTGAATCTGGCCATGTATCTTTAGATATGTCAGATGAAAAAGCCAAAAAAATAAAATAGAGGAGATTAATCTGTGTATGATACAAAAAATAGAGATGGCCTGCATCAGTCTCCCTTGGGCTTCAGGCTTCTGACAAAGGGTCTTGCCTCCCCCATAGTCCCTTTTTAGGCAATGCCATGAGATCAAAACTACCAACATGAAAATTTCATCAAAATGCAAGTTAAATGTCATGCTGCTAAATGCTGAGAGTCTAAACATGAAGCTGCACTCCTTCCAAGCAGTCTTAACTCTGAAAGATGCTGACATTTGTGCAGTCACAGATACCTGGTTCAAAGCTGCAGAGAGCACCCCAGCCATACCAGGTTACTCGTCCTATCATACATTCAGACCCCTAACCATGGGCAACAAAGCAAAAGGAGGTGGAGTTGCAATATATATTAAAGACATACACACCTCCAGGCTGGTCAAACAGTATGACGCACAGGAGACACTCCAGGTGCAGTTAACCATTGACAAAACCTCTATTCAAATCATAGCTAGCTAAAGGCCCCCAACTTTGACTCAAGATGAACACTCCACCTATTTGGATCTCTTTGAATCTATCAAGATTCAACCCTTTACCCTGATCCTGGTTGACTTTAACTATCCAACTATAGATTGGAAGAACTACTCATGCCAAAACACAAATGCCCAGAGATTTCTTGATTCCATCAATGCAAATGTCTCGGACCAGCTGGTAGACACCCCCACAAGAAGTGGTAATATCTTGGACATGGTATTAACCAACATGAGTAACCACTGCAGAATCCCTACCATGTCGTCCTACGTGGTAAGATCCAACCACAAAGTAGTCACTTTCAAAGTCACCATTTCACCTAACCCCCTACCCCACCCCTTAGCTAGGGTCAAACAAAAAAAACTTCTCCAAAGCTGATTGCGACCTCTTGTGAGAAGGTACAAACAGCTTCATAGCCCAAACCAGCAACAACGTACTATATGAGCATTTATATAGCTGCATGGAATCAGGAATACCTGACAGGACAAAATCATCCTCCTGAAGGAAGAGTAAGCCTGTTTGGTGGGCATCTGCAATAAATAAACTGTATAATAAAAGGAAAAAAATGCTGTCCTGGACCAAGAAGGAGCAGGTGCCTAATTGGAAGCAAACTTTCCTTAGCCTGAGCAAGCAAATAAGAGCAGTAGTTAAATCTGCTAAAGCAAAGTTCAAGTCCAAACTGGCCGCATCTACTAAAGACAGTCATAAGGCCTTCTTTACCTATGTCTGCAGTCTCAAAGGAAGCACTGAGATCTGCTCAGAAGTGCTGGTCAAGGACACCACATACACAAATGCCATAGATACAGTCAACCTGCTGCTAGACAGGTTTAGTGAAAACTTCACCCCTCTATACCCCCATCAGTAAATCAGGACATTCCCAGCACCTGCCTCCTCCCCTTATCTCTAGGGAGCAAGTCATCGCTGTCTCTCAAAGGCAAAAATACAGGTTCCATGGGACCTGATAACATCTCAGGCTGCATCCTACATGAACTCAGGCATGAATTTGCAGCACCATTAGGCACTCTATTCAACCAAAGCCTGAGTACTGGCTTCATCCCAGCCTAGTGGAAGACAGCCATTGCTATCTCTTTACACAAAAGTGGAGCATCCACCGATCCAGGAAATTATAGACCTATCACCCTAACTAGCCTGATCTGCAAGGCCATGGAATAGATTGTCATGGACCTCATTAACAAGGACATTGGCAACCTCCAAACACTCGATCCCACACAGTTTGGTTTTGTCACGAGGTGGTCATGCGTGTTAAATTTGGTTGACTTCTTTGAAACAGTCACCAAAGCCATGGATGAGGGGAAGATGGTGCAAACCACCTACCTTGACCTGGCCAAAGCCTTTGATGATATTCCCACTCAGATATAACAGATAAACTCTCTCAACTAGACATCAATCTGTATGTTACTATATGGGTAGCAAACTGGCTCACTGATAGAGCCCACCTAGTCAAAATAGGGGAAGCCACCTCAAGCAGTAGACCCGTAATAAACAGTGTACCCAGGGATCAGTCTTGGGGCCTCTGTTGTTTGGGATATACTTTTCTGAGGTGCAGACCAAAACTAGTGGGCTATGGCTGACCAAGTCTGCAAATGACTGCAAGCTGGGCACTATCATCAGTTCCCCTAGTGAGGTGAACATCCTCCAAGATGGTCTTACCCAAACAAACGACTGGTTCCAGAAACATGGCCTCAGACTGAATTCCAAAATAATGCATCATCATCCCCTTTGGGGAGAGTGATGTCACCACAAATTATTACATTAATAACAAGGTCCTAAGCATGCAATCAGTCGTGAGGGAATTGGGCAGGTTGATAGCAAACTGACCACCATATTGCCTCAGTTGTACGGAAGGTTTTCTACATGGCCTACCTCATTAGTAAGGGTATCTCATCCAGGGACAAGGAGGTCATAGCATCCCTGTATTCTTCCCTTATAAGACCCATTATTGAGTACAATGCCCCTTTAGCATGTACCTCACAAAGCACATGCAGCAGCTTTCCTCACCAGGAGAATCCAGGGACTCAAACATCTACCCTACACAGATAGACTAAAAGCCCTGTCTGTCTACTCAGTCTCATACAGACTCCTCAGAGGATCTCTGCCTGGCATACAAAGCAATCTTAGACCCCACCTTGATGGGACTGCAAGTCAAGCTCCACTTGAGTAACCTGCATGCATGAATCCACAAGTCAAGCTCCACTTGAGTAACCTGCATGCATGGCTTCAACCTGGTCTGTGACATCAATAGGACTTGTTGGTGGGACAGATTTGTCTCCCAAAGATGCACCCTTCTGTGGAATAGACTCCCTCTCCACATCAAGCAGAGTTCCTCATTAACCCTTTTTAACTGTCACCTGGATAACTGGATGAGGAACAGAAAATACACCCCTGGGATTCCACCTGTATCTCTGCTGAATAGGGACATTGGGTGCTGACTTGTCAGAACCTGGGCTAAATTCTTGGTTAGGCCTTTAAGGGAATCAGGGCCAATAGCCTAATAATTTCCTATTATCCTATGATCCTATGATCAACTCATAATATGCAAAACTAGTAAATGTTAATACATATAAATAAAGAACTGTGAATACAACATGTACAAAGAAAGTCACTGAACACAATGTATATATTATGAGGGAAATACCCTTAAATATGACAATATTCTGCATAATGCATCAAATATAAAGTGCTGAATCATTTTGCAAAGTTGTGCAAAACAGAATTCCCAAGATCAGTGGCAGTATAAATAGTATGATAGAAATAGACACAAATACCCAGTGAGTCAAAACATCTGATATATCAGACCTGACAGGTAAGCCACAACACAAAAAAATCACTAAAATGGAGTTATAATGCAAGTGAACATAACAATAAGAATACACCAAAAATAAAAGTGCAAATACAGAAGCAAAAAGCCAAAATGTTGATTGACTCTTGTACTCTAGTAATCAGCCATCAGAGAAAGAGCATGCAAAGTGAGACTACAGATAATCCTCTATCAGAAACATAACATTTTGATTACAGTTCTCTGAGGACACTAATAATAAAAGGCCTATTTCATGACAGAGGTAATGATACATGACAGGTTTCAACATTGTTCAAGGTCATGGAGGAAAAAGACACATATATCTTACGCTACATAACAGAAAGGCCATTAGGAGCAATACAAGTCCAGTACAATTTAAATAAAGGGAGTAAAATAAAAAAAAGCCACAATGCAAATTTCAGTATTGACAAACAAAGTATGTCACAATTTTTGTATGGATTACTGTAGGCCTGTCAACAATACAGAGGATTATGATCGGATTGTCTATAATATCCTGCTGGTTATGTGTTCTCGAGGTGGATGCCAAGAAGTTCACCTTGGGAGTGAAGCTCGAGAGGTGAATCCTGGCATCCATGTAGAGAACACATAATTAAGGGTTGTGATCACTTAATTATAATTCTTTGTTGTGCATGGAGCTTTACATGCTCCATGCACTACTAGTTAAAGGGGAAAAAGGTGTTAAGTGTTTTGCCAGCTTTCAAAGCCATAAAGCACTTAGTGCTGTCAGGAACACAGTCCCCCAGATTCTCAAAAGCTTGCATGGTGTGCAAGAGCAGTGCAGGAGCTCAAGCAGGCAATACATCTGCTGTGCGTTCCAGGAACAGCCTGCAGGGGTGTGCACAAGCGCTCCTGCACTAATCCTACACTGACAAAGACCTTGTATTCAAATCACCCCATTTGCAGGAGAAAGCTATGCAAATTAGGTGATTTCGCAATCCAGGAAGCTTGTAACCATCTGTGCAGGACTACTGCTATCTGCAGAAATGTACTCGGTTAGTAACCGAGTACATTTCTGCAAAATCAAAAATGGAGCTGTGCCAGCTCCAAATAAAGCTGCATATCATGTAGTAAGCATACCAATGGCCAAGTATAAGGCCATTAGCATTGCAAACATTAAAAAAATACAAAAATCAACTTTTATTTTTTTTTAGGCTGATCTTGGCTGTTTAAGCAGAGGGCAGTGGCACGCAAACGGGATAGCAGAGAAAATAACAAAATGAACCTAAATTAAGCGTTCTAACTAAAATCAGTATTCTGCCATGCAAGTCAATGGCAGGCAGAAGACAACATGGCCAGTGAGTAGCAGTTGCTAAGGGAGGAGGCTCAGTGTGAGACATGTAACGATGCATTAGCAGGCATTCCTATGCAAATGAGGTGAAAGATAGTGAATCCCAGTTTTCCCCAGCATTTGAGCCAGGTCCCAACAGTGTAAGATTAGGAATTGCTTAGTGCAAGCTTAGGAGTTAGGTGACATCATGTGTGTGTGTGTGTCAGGTATACTGTAAGCGGACTGGAGCCCTGTGGCTTGGGTTTGCTCCTAGCTTAGCACAGCTAAGCTAGGGGGTGTGTCCAAACCTGCCTAGCACTCTTTACAAAGCCTAAGCGAGTGTGCACCATGTTTAACAGGAAGAAAAAAAAGTTAAACCAGGAAAGAGCAGCACTGTGCACATTTGAGCACTGTGTTTGTGTAGTGCACACCTGGGCTTAAACAGGAAGGCATTGGGAAGGGAAAACAGCAGTAGGAAGGTAATCAAGGAGAACTAGCTTAGCTGGCAGGTGAAATGTATCAGAATCAGCCAATTGCACAGGCAGCAGATCAGGCCAGCCCATAACACTACTATAAACTATGCAAACACCTTCCCCTCTGTTTTTTCCCACAATCTACACCACCAGTGTATACAAGCGAGGAAATTTTAACAAACAAACCTACAAAATTGCAACAGGCAATATAAAACAACATATGCAAGAGTCTGAGGGTGGTGAGGATGTGAATGCTGCCGATCAGCCCACAGTGAGGAGATGGAGAAGAGTGTACAGACCCAGGGTAACCTACCAGGGTCTACATGAACTGGAGATAGTGGAGTGCTATAGGGTGGACAGAGACCTCTTACAGCAAATTGTTAAACTGTGCCGGCCACACCTGACACACCAAAGTGACCGAGGGGAACCCATCCCAGTGGCTACCAAGATATGTGTAGGCCTAGGAATGCTAGCCACAGGTACCTCCCAAAGCTCAACTGGGGATATCATGGAGATCTCACAGGCATCAGCATCCAGGGTATTCCACCAGTTCCTGGATGCCATGTCAGCACATGCCAGTGAGCATGTATATTTCCTCAACAACCATGAAGTATTGGCCAGCAATATGCGTCTCTTCCACCAAATAGCATAATACCCTGAGGTAGTGGGTGCTATAGACTACACACACATATGCATCAAAGCACCACCTGGTGATCAGGGTAGGGCCTACATCAACTGCCACGTCATATCTGATGCTCAGGGCATTATAATGAATGTGTGTGCTGGTTGCCCTGGAAGCTATGATGATTCCCACATATGGCGTCTGACGCAGTGTACCAGAGATTTGCCAATGGAGACATCCCCTATGGTCACCTAGTGGGGGATGCTGGTTACACACTGGAGCCATGGCTGATGACACCCATCAGAAATGCACACACACCTGAACAAGAATGCCATAATGAGGCACACCCACAGACCAGACTTATAATAGAACATGTGTTTGGGATGCTCAGGTCATGGTTCTAGTGTCTGGACATATCCGGTGGTGTCTTGCAGTACTCACCAGCTACATGTACCCAGATTTCTATGGTATGTGCCATGCTACACAATATGATCCTGTGGAAACAGCTGCAGCAGGAATAGCATGGGGCAGGGCCACACAGCCCCCACCAATGCCAAGGCCTGCACAGGCACACAGTGACTTGGAGGAGGAACAACCTGAGCCTGCCCCAGTAGGCAGATGGAGGCATGCCCAGTATGCCAAGGCTGCGGCAGAGAGACAATGCAATAGCTCATACAATGACACAGTAAGGACCCAGGGAATGACACCTCTCTCTGACTCACACATACAGTAAAAGGGATGCCAAACATGGCACTACCTGTGTTCAACCATGTATAGGGAGTGTACCATGTGTAGCCGACATAGGCAGCCCTCCAGCACCATCTGCAAGTCTGGCACACCCTCAAGGTAAGTCAATCAACATACAAATTGCCAAATGGAGTAGAATGTGTCATTACCTGTATCTATGGTATGGATTTGAGCATACAAGGAAATCGGGTGGCTGAATGTTATGGCAACAGACAGTAGACACCCATAGTGGCACCATAACATTTATAACACATACTGGAGTCACCATAGTAGCCAGTACTACACAGTGTGACAAAACTCACTGCAGAAAATCTGCTGAGCGACATGTGTGTCCATATGACCCACACATGCCAGTCAGGGTGGTTCACATACCCAACAACAGTCTCAGCCAGAAGGACAGGTGTAGACAAACCCATACAGAGCCTGTGCTATGGCCCCTGAATGATGGCTGTGGTTAACCTCCCCCACCCAGGCCTACACAGACAGACTACAGCAGGTCAGGTAGTGGGATGTTAGTTCTGAAGGGTAGGAAGTCAGACACTGATATGTAGGGCATCCAAACCTACGATCTGTAGTACACTGGTATGCCTCTAGTCAGCATGATATGTACGAATACAGAATGAAATGGAGTACCTGACATACCAGTACAGTCATAGCAAGTGTGTACAAGTGTCAGGTGTGCCCCCCCATCCTACATAGTAATGTAATAACAGACAGGTGTGCCCCCAGTCCTGTGTAGAAATGTAGAAATAGACAGGTGTGCCTCCCCCCATCCTATGTAGTAATGTAATAACAGTCAGATGTGCCCCCCATCCTGTGCAGAAATGTAGAAATAGTCAGGTGAGTCCCCCCACCCTATGTAGTAATGTAATAACAGTCAGGTGTGCCCCCCCTACCCTGTGTAGAAATGTAGATATAGACAGGTGTGCCCCCCATGTAGTAATGTAAGAACAGTCAGGTGTGTCCCACCCCATCCTGTGTAGAAATGTAGAAATAGTCAGGTGAGCCCCCACACTCTATACAGAAATGTAGGAAGAGTTAGTGCCAAATGCTGGATAGATACCCTGCAGAAACAGCATGCCAACTGTTGATGTATAACACAAGGGTCAGCACTGCAGTACTAACTACCTGGACTTGATCCACACATTAAATACAGATGGGTATACTGGGCATGTTCACACACTTAAACACATGAAGGCCATGTCTGCAAACACCAGTGGACCAGACGTGTACCTGATAAATCTTCGAACGCTCAAAATTTCGAATGTTACATGGTTGAGACCAAACGTTCGACATTTTGAGTGTTCAAAGATAGACTTCCAACAGCAATGTACGGTGCAGATCGGGAGAATTTCCCTTTTCTGCACTGAAGTGTGGTCTTGCAGTTGGTATATTTAAGTAGGGAGGTGTGGGGGGTGCAGGGGTCTTGCCCCCTGCCTACACTGTTAAAATATTTTTCTCTGTTTTTACTTTTTTTTTATTTGATATTCGAACATCCAAGTGTCGAACATTTGGTCTCGACCATATAATGTTCGACATTTTGGATGTTCAAACATTTAACATGGACCCGACCAAACATATCTGGCAGTCGCAGTTGTTAGTGCAGACACTCGTCAGTGTGTACCACTCATGCCTTGCACACACAGTGGATAGGAATACAGACATATATGTAAGGACAATACACTGTAATAAGCAAAAGGTAGACATCCATAGATGTGGGAAGAGGGTGACTATGACAAGGAGCTATCCAGGCCTGTCCCACCAAGCACACAGCCAAAGGGCCCCAACCACATGTCGGTCAGATGTCACTCACTGCAGATACAAGCCACCAGTATCTGGCAGCATTACAGACTATGTGATGCACGTGCCAGTTGTGCAACATGACTGTACAAGGAAGTAATCATCTAGCAGCTGTATACATGTACCTGTGTAAGTCAACCTCTAGATGAATGGATTATGGACCATGTACACACACTGCCCTCCCCATAACCCTACCATGACAAGCCTGCTGAGGTCATCCACTGTGAAATACACCTTTGGGAAAACTGCAGCCCAATAATCTCCATGGCATGTCCTATAACTTCATACTGCTGTAGTGTGATAAAATAGTTAGGTAGGAGTTTAAATCTGAGACATGGCAACTGCGTGTGTGTATGTGTGTGTGTGTGTGTGTGTGTGTGTGTGTGCATCTGTCTGTCTCTGTCTGTGTAGAGATCAATGCTTTTTAAGGTAGTCACACTCCCTACAATTCAAATGCTCAACTTTGGCAATGCTGTTGATATCATCCACCTAGAAATACACCTCTGAGAAGGTTGCAATGCAGTAATCTCCAGAGCATTTTCTGTAACTGTGTACTGCTGTCGTGTGATAAATTAGTTAGGTAGCTGTTCTAATCCCAGGCTTGACAAGTGTGTGTCTGTCTCACTCTGTCTGTGTAGAGAGCAATGTTTTTTAGGGTAGTCACACTTCCTACAATTCAAATGCTGAACTTTGGCAAGGCTGCTGATGTCATCCACCTAGAAATACACCTCTGGGAAGTTTGCAGTCCAGTAATTTCTGTAGTGCGTCCTGTAACTGTGTACTGCTGTAGTGTGATATAGAACTCTGGGAGGGTTCTATCCCCCCCCCCCCCACGGCAGTTCTGGACGTTTTGTGTGTGCTTCAATGTCTGTGTAGGGAGCAATGCATTATAGGCTAGTACACACTCAGTACAATCCAGATGCCCTACTTTGGCAATTCTGCTGATGTCGTTTATTGTGAAATACACCTTTGGGGAAAAAGTTCTTTAGTAATCCCTGTGGCGCGTCATATAACAGCTCTATGCTGTAGTGTGATATAGACCTCTGTTAGGGGTTCTATACACACATGTCAGTTGCAGATATTCTGTGTGTGTGTCACTGTCTGTGTAGGGAGCAATGCATTTTAGCCTAGCCACACTCACTACAATTTCAGTGTCCTTCTTTGGCAATCCTGCTGATGTCATCCAATGTGATATACACCTTTGGGGAAGGAATACTCTAGTTATCTCCATGGCGTGTACTATAACTGCATAGTGCTGTAGTATAAAAAACTAATTAGGTAGAGGTTCTACTCCCAGACATGACAAGTTGTGTGTGTGTGCAACTTGTATCCTGTGTGGAGGTGGGTGTGAGTGTGTGACACCTGGGCCCAATGTGGAGTGGGTTATGCAAATTTCTTATAAGGTGGCCCTAGTAAATATCACAATGTCCACCATACTGGGATAACAGTCGAGAGGGTGGAGTGCAAATCCATACCCATACATGTGACATCAAGACCAGACAATCGCAGTTAGCAACTCCAGTATTACCCAGGGCACTCTCTCAATCCATGTCTCATACACACACACACACACACACACACACACACACACACACACACATGCCTAGGCAACAGCCAATATGTGGGCAGTACACTGCATATTCATAGGTTCAAGCCTAGCCAACAAGGTTCCCTGGTTTACGCCACCCAAGAAAGTTATTTTCCTGTGCCACTGTCGAGCAGAGTACAGAAGTGATCCCCGGGGTATATTTCCTATTTCTGCATGGTGTGTGATGTTTGACCATTGATTGTCCACTGATAGTAACTATGGAGTGATTGTAGTGGGCTACAGAGAGCATTGCACCCTGTCCATCTGTCCAATATGTACGTGAATGCAGACAGTGCACCCTCCCTATGTTCCCCACTGGACAAGACTGGCACATCTGGTGATAATATGTGTACACAACATGGGCCAGACACCCCAGGTACAGTTCCACATGTCAGGGTAAACCTGCTGTCCATTACCAGTTCCTAGCACAGGTGGCCAAGACTGGCACATCTGATGATAATCTGTGTGAACAACATTGGCTAGACACCCCAGGTACAGTTCCACATGTCACTGTACATGCATGTGGGAGGTGTGCACATCCCAGACACCGTCCATGTCATGGACATACATGGCGAGCAATGCACAGCATTGGCCACACGCAATAGTCACCCAGATGACTGGATGGTGGTTACAATACCCACCTGTGTGGGCAAATACAGAAACTATAGCCCTGAGCCACAATGCAGATCATTGTCATGTGGCCTGATGCCAAGGTATAAACATCACCTAGCCTTGTATAGCTGTCTGGCACAGTCAAACACCACACACCCATGCAAAAATGCACCCATGCATGTCAGTACTGGCATCCTGTCTGTGTGTGCATTGTATGATGCATATGATCACATCCACACTCACTACAACCCCCATTGGCATACCGAAGCATGCTGTCTGATGTCAGACACTTCCCCATACCCTTTGCCCATATAACCTCTGTATGGCCCATGTGGTGCATGTAATATCTACACAGTAATGTGTTGTGGCAATCTCACTAGTGATGAGTTTTAATCCTGGCCCTGCCAAGTGTGTCATTGTGTGTGCATCCCTGTGAGAGTGTGGCTGTGTTGACGCTGGCACCTGTTCATGTGGACAGACATGTGCACTTCACCTACTGTATAGCTATCGTATCCCTGTTGCAGATGTCACTCACCATCACATATATGTTCTGAGGGTTCCACGACAGTTAACCTATGTGGCGCATCCAATAGCTGCATAGAACTGTGATAGCACTACACAGTTGTCAGGGGTTTGATACCCTGTGCTGGTAGGTGTGTGACACAAACATGCTTAAGTTTTACTCTCCCACCCCTCCCTGACTTGTCTTTGCCTCTGTCTGTCTCTCTTACTCCCTCAATGGGGGATGTGTAGACCTACACCTACTTTTCTTAGGCAGCAGCATGTGTATTTTAGGTAATGCTCATGATCAGCTGATGGCTTCTGCATGAATTGCAGCTCTCCCTTAGCTGATTGCACGGGAACAACTGTGGTAACATTCCAATAGCCAATTGCATGGAAACACACTCCAATATCTAGGAACATCATGCTGATGTTGGGTCTTTTTATTCACTGTGAGCAGGAACTCAATCTGTTGCTTGGCAAACAGCATTTCAAATGGATTGTGGCTTTACCTCTGACAACATACACTGTGGAAACAGGCCAACACACAGGAAGGGGATGTGCCTGACCTGACTACAGACTGTAAGTGCTGCTATAGTGCATTTGGAGTAATGCTGGTTTAACAGGGTGTGTGTGGATATGGCTGTCCTACATGTATTAATACCTGCCATGGCAAGTTCTATGTTTATGAGGACTCCCCATCTGTAGGGTCATCTGCAGACTGGGCAGTGTGTGGTACCTTTGGTTTCATGTGTTACCCATGGAGCGTGTATTTGTGAACTGCAGAAGGTAGTGTGAAGATTGCAGTCTGTAGATGGTGAAAGCCGTGACAGTTACTGACTTCATATCCCTCATAGGACATATGTTGCAACAAACCCTGTTGCAACAGTAAATGTATGATGTTATCACATCAACATGTCAATATTGGCCCTGTGTATGTGCTTCAAGCCACAACTCAGTCAACCTTTGTACATATGTCATGCATTAAGAGGTGCTTATGTGCTGTACACCATAATTAGTGTCATCAGATCTGATAACAAGCCAATGAGATAGACTGCTACACATGTTATGTACAGTAGGGGTTATATTTGATGACATAACCTGGACATTCTGTGGTTGTTTGTACAGTACTGAAGTCTGTGTACTTATGGTGAATGTCGACAGTGTGTGTATTCTTAATATGTACCTTGGCCTGTGTACAGACTGTGGTAGATGTCATCATCCTAGGTCCTGTCCTATCTGATGTTACATGCTGCTCCACTGTATGTTACCATATTGGCGTACATGTTTGTAGGGCCATACACACACATGTCCCATACCACAGACGGGCATCAGACCACACTGTGTAGCGGCCCAGTATATGTAGGGTTAGTGTGTGAGTGGCACATATGAGGATGATGTTGAACAGCTAGTCCATATACTGTAATATTATGCTAGCTTACCATATGTGGCTGTGTTCAGACTGGTTGTGGTTATGCACTTTCACGCAGGTTTATCTTATCCGGTGCTGTGACATGTCTGTAGAGCCTGCTGTATATGCAGGTACATGTGCATTCCCCCACTGCCTGTAGGCCAGTGTTGAACCAGCCTGCCTGTAGCCTGCACAAGGCTTTGTTACATGCCTAGCAGCTTAGTGTACTTACCCAGTGAGGTGTCATGTCCAAATACTTGCCAGATGTATTGCTGCTGGGCCTTGCTTTACAGTCATGTATGTCAGGCAGAGCGGTGGGATGCTGTACAGATGTATGTCAATATCTAGTGGGTAGTATGTGCCCATGGCACCTCTGTACCATCGGTTATGTGTCAGGACAGACAGGGGTGTGTGAATGCATAACCTATGGGGGCAAATGTATACCAGTCATCGTGTGTTATACCCATCTACATAGCTGTTAACATCCATATTGTTAGGCTTGGTCCACATGTTCTGAATTAAGGGGGTCAGTGTATACCTTTGGACTGTACAGAGTGTGTCAGAATGTCCACATCTATTGGCCAATATCTCTGCTGTAGTCCACAGGAGCATTACATGTTTGCAGCGGTACTGTACTATGATGTCCTTCGGATGTCTGTCAGTAGCCAATGGCGCACATGTCAAAAAGGAGATGTGACCTCCCACACACACCATGTCTGTGAAGACAATCTCTATTACAGTAGCAATAGTCTGCTAATATACCTGCTATACATGCCTGACTTCCCCTTGCACTATGAAAGAGGGACTATAGGGGCTGAGGTAGGGCTTCACCCAATGTTCAGGACATATGGTGAATATATATGTACATATGATTATCCAGATATTATATAGATAATTACACATGTACATAACAACTTATAAAGATGGGTGTGTGTATGTACATAGATATGCATATACACACCCAGATATATGCATATACAGAGCAGTATATGTCTACACATATACAGATAGAGATACATATGCACATATATGTATACCATGCTGCCATGCCTGCCAGCAGTCCACTGCTGCTGTATCCCCCACACATATGGTGAGGCTGGGGTCATATATGTGTGGGCTTCACCTACACAATACATGTGTGCCCATATGCACTCCAGAGGCCAGTGTATGTAACAGTGTTATATGGCCCTGTATTATTGTGTCTAGGAGGGGGGATGCACAATACATAACCTAGGCTGTTACAAAATGTGGGGGTATCAGGGGGTGAGCTGCCTTAAGGTATCTGGATGTACAGTACCATATGTCATCTATCTTGACATTACTTACATAAAGTGGGTTACTGCAGGCCTACTGCCTCCTGCCATACAGACTGTTCTGTTTGCCAGTGTGCCTGTGATGGTGTCAGTTATGCCTTGTTATGTAACAGTTACATCCCATTTGATCAACTGCAGTCTTTACCACCTAGTGATTGTTTACAGAGTGTAGATAGAGGCTGCTGGACTATACACCTGCATCACTTACTGTTGATTGTGTGGTATCCTGTTGCCCAGTCTGTCTTTACTATTGTACAATTTGAAGGGCTTGGCCTGGGCAGCAACAGTTGTAGACCTTTCCAGACTACTGTATTAGTATAACTGTTTCATAGTTGCATTACTCTGTTGATATGGATGTCAGTGTCTGAACAGCTATATGACATGGCATATAAATCTGCAATAGTACACCAATAAAGGTATTCCATTTCTGCAAACCTGTGTGTGGTGTTTATCCTATGACCTCTCTGTGGCATATGTTGCAGGCAATGAATGTCATTTGTATGGGTGGCTCATCCAGTGTCCAGTTGTCAGGGTGTTAACTGTAGGCATAGTGGCTATACCATACTGTGTGTGCCTACTACATAAGTATCTTACTGTACATATCTCTTCGTGTGTATGTGTAGTCACATGTATCTCTCTCTCTCTATATATATATATATATATATATATATATATATATATATCTATATTTATATAAATATATATATATATATATATGTGTGTGTGTGTGTGTGTGTGTGTGTGTGTATATATATATATATATATATATATATCTGTATCTGCATATATGTGTCTGTGTATATGTATCCTGGGGATGTTGATAGTTTCCACATTTTACATTTCCTATGGGAGCCAGACTGTACTGCATGATAATATGTTATCAATACCAGCCTGACATCATACAGGTAGGATGTAGTACTTTTAACATCTTGTGCCTATGTCATGTCAGGTCCTGCTTATGGGATCTGCAACACTTGGCAGTGTATTGCAGGGCGGATGTGTTTGGCTGTGGGGGGGTATGCCAATTCATACAAGACGTATATTGTTTGGGGCCTCTCAACCCCATTAACGGTGCATGTGTACATATATGTTACTGTTAATCTACCATTGCTATCTACAGATATATGGCCATATATACCTATATATATATATATATATATATATATATATATATATATATATATATATATATATCTGCTTACATATATATAACTATGTCATATATACACCTACATAGATATATATCTGTGTACATTTATGTAACTTGCTGTGTATATGTAGACATATAGGTGTAGACATATATATGTGTCGATGTAGGCATTTGCATGCATATATGTTCATAAATATTTATATATATATATATATATATATATATATATATATATATATATATATTTATATATATATATATATATATATATATATATATATATATATATATATATATATATATACATATACATATATAGATATGTTGTATCTGTTTAGATATTAATATATTTACACACACACATACATCTATATGTTGGTATACATTCTCTGTGCTGTTGCATGACTGGGCTGGATGATATATTTCTGAAAACATCATGATAATGTACATCTGGCATGGTTTAGTGGTAAATCACTTTGTCTGTGGTATGCAGGGTCCTGGGTTCGAGCCTTGCAGAGGCTGTTTACTTTGCTGCTGGGCAGAACACAGGCCACTGAATACAGAGTGATTAAGACACTTTAAAGCAGTTATAAGCAGCTTTGCACATGTTTCTACGGAGGTAAGTACTGCTAACTTCTGGTTACAGTTTCTTATACTCAGCTTCTAAATTGCTTAATGTGTGTAGGCATTGCTTACCCTGCGCAAACAGGCTTAAACCCACTTATTCCTGCTACTGCCGCTTACCACCGTGCTAATGTCTTTAAAAGAAAAGAAAAAAGGGGTTGAAAAGTGGTGAAAAAAGGGGCACAAAGACAGTAGGGAAAATAGCTAGGGATGTGCAGGAAGAGTGTAGGGAAGGTCCATAGCTGCCTATTTCGTCTACAGCAACAGCTGTGCATATACACTGAATTTGGAGGTAGATTTGGACACTCAAACCCCTAAGAGATGGGTAAGGATAACAATAATAAGTTGTGATGCCAATTAGACCAGATTACATGTGTCCAGTGGACATGTGTGCGAAATGGACAGCAATGTATGGGGCATGATTTTTTGTAGGAACAGATTACCCTTTTTCTTTTTTTGTCAGGTGAGAGTGGGATGTTGGAGATGGATGGTAGGTATATTTGGGGAGGTAGGTTGGGTAGATAAACAGACAAGACACACAAGATGCATACAGGGGCAGTATATGACACATGTGGGGGGTAAACTCCTTGATGGGGAGGGGTGTTTGGATATTTGAAGCCCACAATCCCCCTAGTGGTAACAGTGGGACTGAGGACCCCACCCATGGGCAGTCACTACTGCACCTTCACAGCCCCAAAGGTGTCTGTGCTGGGGGCTGAGCCGCAAAGTTAGGCTGACTAATTGTGACACACAGCCCTCAAGCTTGCATAGAAGATTACCGAATGCTGATCGCTCTATGCACCACAACCTTGACCTGGCGACAGGTGACAGGTGCCTGTCCGCGCCCACTCCCAGGGGGCGCATGCCCCATCCCTCGAGGCAGTTCCACTTGAAGGTGGTGCAGGACCAAAAGATAGGGAAGTCCAGGGTTGGGCCACAAACATGCTGGTGCCCAGTGCCTCAGCCAGCTGAGGTGGGACAGGTGGGTCTGCTGGGACCGGCCTTCCCAAGTGTGCTATAGTGTTTAGGTTTCAACATCATATATGGGTTAGTAATAGTCAGCACATTCCAGGGTTAGGTATAACAGCATGCATAGATATTCCCATTAACCCAGATATGGAACAGTTGCATAGCAAACAAAACACATGCATATATGGGACCACAGTGGTAATAAGAAAAGCATGCAGGTACATCGATGGCACCATGCCAACAATGTTGGAATAATTCAATATGGCACATGCATGGGAGCCATTAAAATATTTATCAAACAACTGGACATTATCAGAGTCAGTACATAGCACTTGGGGTGGGTATGTTGATTATTGTTGGAGATAAGGTGGGGGGAGAGAAAGATGTCAATGAACAAGTAGTATATTCCTGTACTCCACATTTCTTTTCTAGTCAGTGCTATCTGTACCTTACAAGTCTTACTACACTACCCTATAGACTTATATTGGACACTGATATGACTGTCGACATCATTACACATGAACCGGTTTTACCTGTAGTATACACCTCTTACCTAGTATACCTGTGGAGGGAATGTTTGTTAACACTGACTAACTGTTTGTACACATATGCCCGGATTCTGGTTTGATGTTTTGCACTATGCTATCCAACTCTTTCTGCACAGACTCTGGCCATGTGGTGACCACATGCTGGTGTGCCTGGACATATCTAGAATATTGCCCTCTTCCACCTTTAGTGACCTAACACACACATATACATGCTTTCCTACACAGTTATATTATGTAGCACAATGTGGGTGACAGTGACCAGTGATACTTTATTATTCAGAGAAACTGCAACACTCACAATCCCCTGCAATACCAGGGTGGACGGTACAAGTACAGGTTGTACTGGTGTTTATTTCTCAGCACAGTGTTCATATCCAACGTACCTGTCAGAGCAATGTTTGTTAGCACTACCTGACTGTTGCAACACAAGGTTCCAGATTACACATTAGTATTATTAACATACATCTAACTCTGTTACTGTACACACTCTGGTCACAGTTTGACAACATGAGAGTGAAGATAGGACATACCTGAAATATTACTCTCCTAACAGTTTCAGGGGTTGCTACAGTAACAGGTGTGTTCTCATGATGGTTGATAATCACTTGTATTACCTGTTTGCTGGATGCACATCTGGGATCATCCCACAGACTTACCAGGGGGACAAGGGTATAGGCAGCAGATATGTGCACATATACTGGACATTCTGGCCTCATGTGGATAGTTGTGGTGTATGAATATGTATGCAGTCTAATTCCACTCCCAGGATTCAAATCATGGCTGTGTCAGCTACAACTTAAACACTGTCCATCACAGTTGTGTCTGCTATATTGATATTGCTGTATATCTCCAATCTGCTTTCTGTCTTATTAATCCCCTGTGCTTATGCATTCTGACCTTGTACAACAACACTCATACAAATGTCCTAAGCAGTTATATGTTGTAGGACAGTGTGGGTGACAGTGATGTGTAATACCTCATTATTCAGAGCAACTGCATATCATTCTTGTATTTCTGGGCACAGAGTTGGTATCTGACAGACCTGAGGGAGGAATGTTTATTAGCACTACCTGAATGTTCCCACACACAGTACCAGGTTCCACGTTACTATTATGCACATACATCTCACTCTGTTACGGTACACACTCTGACCACAGCTTAACACGTTGGGGTGTAAATGGGACATACGTGGCTTCTTAGTCACATAAGGTATTGGGAAGTTGATAGTGTGCCAGGTTGTTGTCATACATGTGTGTCAATCAGTTGTATTTCCTGTTTGCTGCCTATATGTCTGGGATCATCCCACTGATTTCCCAGGGGGTACAGGTTGATAGGCAATAGATATGGGCTGCTTTAATAGACATTCTGGACATATCTGTACAGCTGTGGAGTATGATTCTGTATGCAGACTACTACCACTGGCAGGATTCGAACCATGGCTTTGTGTGCTAAAAAGACAACAGTTCACATCTCAGTTACATGTGCTATTTGGTTTTTGTTGTTTGCATTTTCCCTGTTTACTGTCTATGTGTCTCTCAGTTGTACTAAATGGCCTCTGGGGATTACACCTGTCATATACAGGCATTCTTATACATTCAATTTATGGTGCATGGTGTGGGTAACAGTGCTTAATACTTCAGTACTATTACATGAGTGCAAATCTACATTACCATATGACACCAGAATATACACATGCAGTCCAGCAGTTAGACTTGTTTTGTCAGGATATTACACTTTTATTGCCATACAAACAATATGGGACTTTTCCTGCCATATCCTCTAGTGTATGCAGTACTTGCCTTGAACAATACAGGTTTTATACTAGCAATTAATTTACTACTACTTTTACTTTTATTTCCTACGACAGTAAAAGCATGAGTATTACTGACCTGCCTCATGTCGCAACCGCACCAGACGGCATATGTGGGCCTCCTGGTTTGTGGCCAGCTCTGTTGCAGCTGTGGGGGACATAAGAGGAATATTTAGCCATACCTATCCATGATATACCTGAGCTGGTGCTTAGTACACAAATACTGGGGTGATACTTACACACGTCTGGTACATCCCCTGATGCTCTAGCCTCTTGGATCGACTCCTCCAATAGGTCCCCCTTCTGCTGCTTTAGGTCAGCATAGTGGTGCCTGACCTGCTCACCAGTTTGGGGTATGCCCGTGACACTGGTGAGGTCGCGGGTGAGACGGTCCAAGGCCTCTGACTTATATTGGGAGCCGTAGTACTGGCCCTGCTGCAGTCTCTGTGCATGGTCTTTAACTAGGGGTCCTGCCATGACCTTGGACTCCTGGATGCACCAGCGCTGTGTCCAGAAGTGCACTCCTTCTCCCCTTATTGCCATAGTGCCTGCAAGGGGAAGCTACAATCAGTTATGAGATGTATTCCCACCTCTTGGGTTTAAGTAGGGCTGATTTTCCACACTTTTCCATGATTGGCTGGTTTTGAAAAGGCTAGGTTAAGGGCAAACCTGCTTATCTTAGGTTGGCATTGTTTAAAGGGGTATACCACTGGGCACAAAGAGTTAGCTGGTCTAGACATTGCTCAGACCTCCTACATTGGCCTTTGAAATGCTTAACATTGCTTACAGTAGACCTTCATTACAATGCCTTTTTGGCATTGTGTTATTATTCATTACACCTTTTATGTATGCCTGGTATCCATGATTGATGGGCACTTACACTCTGTGGGGTCCTTGTGTTTTACTGGGGACTTAAACACTCTATTACAATTACACCTCACTTCTGGGCTTACTGCTGTACTCTAGTTCACATATTTATGTTATGTAGTGGGTTATGGCACCTATGATTCTATACTGATGCCTTTCACAGGTTATACTATAGTGGGGACATGTTTACTACTACCTCATTTTTCTATGCTTCTTTGATGGCTTGGTTGATAATTACTGGGATTATGGTGTAAAGGGTTCTGGGTTCAAGACCTTCGTGGTTGTTTATTTTGTTGATGGGCAGAACAAGGGCCATTGGATACAGAGTGATTAAGGCACTTTTGAGCAGCTGTAAGCAGTTTTGCTTGATGGTAAGCACTGCTAACCTGCCATTACATCTGCTTGCAGAGAGTTAGCTTTAGAATTGCTTAGCAAGTGTAGGCATTGCTAACCACCGCGCAACCCACTAACAAGTGCTTAATTATGCTTACTACTGCTTATTTCTGCTTAGACCTGCTTACTAGTGCCTTATTTACTATGATACTGACACCTCACATGTGCATTTACTGCAGCACTCCAATTCATAAATATATGCTATTTAGTGGGTTATGCAACAAAAATATTGGTCATAACGTGCTTTGCCATGTAAAATAGAATGTACTACAGTGGGACTCGAACCAGGAATGCCTGCTCTTTAGGAAAATGCTCTGCCCACTACACTACTGCTGTGCTGCTTCATTTGCATATATCTTCCTTGTTATCCTCTTCAGCCTTTTAAGCTGCTTTAACCGTAGCTAAGAGATGGGCACACCCGCGCACCTACGGTTAGCTTCAATCGGATTTAAAAAATAAATGTGGGTTTCTTCATTTTATTACTATATTATGTTGCTGTTATACAGAAGGGGGACTGTTGGTGGGGATATGCGGACACCTGTGAGAGGTCTCGCACATTGCATACCCCTTTCTACTGTTCTACATTGCAGGGGCATGTTTATATGGAGAGCTCTGCTCTCAGACACGTCCCCTGCACTCTTACTTGCTCCATGTAAGCCTAGGAGCTTGGGCAGCACACCTTATTAATATGCATGGCATGCTGCCATCCTGCTCCTAAGTGGTCTCTTCCATGCAGGACTAAGCTAGTTCTGCACGGAGGTATAGTAAATCTGGGGGAGTGTATGTCTCTTGGTTTTGCACTCACCATGCCATGGCTCTCAATTTATTTTATTTAATTTTATTTTACATTTGTTAACTGGGTAGTGTTCAGCTGGGAAAGTAGCCTGTTTTCAGTGGAGACCTGGGGAAAAAAGCTCCACTAGTACAAAAAAAGATTACAAAACGTTTTAAAAAGATTTACAAAAAATATACAAAAAGTTTAACAGCTGCCTACAATCATAATTTACAAAAAGAGAATGTGAACAGAAAACATTGCATTCCTAAGTCTTACTACAGACAGTAATGTGAAACTCATTAGATGCATAACTAAAATAAACCATTGTGGTATTTTCATTTTGTAGAAGTAAGACAAGGAGAAGACAGCAGAGAAGAAACATTTGATTGATGGCATGAGAAACTAGCAAGGAGTATTACAGGAGCATAGCCATTGTTGAGTAAGGTATTCCTTTAGAAGTTGTTTGACTATTTGTTTTTTAATATATTCTGGGATATTAGGTTCCACTGTTTGGCTACTTTATAGGAGAAGAGAGTCATCAAAGTAATTATGGGACTTTATAACCTTGAGTATAAATTTATCAGATGATCTAACGGTCATGGGATTGGTATTTAGTTACACTAGGTTGGAGAGTGTAGGTCAGTTTTCAGGTTTGTGGATAATGGATTTGGCAGTGGTGAGCGATAACAGATTGGGAAATTCAAGTCCATGTAGTTTTTGAAGAGTAAGGCAATGATGAGTCCTGTTGGGTATATGCAGCAAATTTTGCTATTTTATTATAGCAGGAACCAAGTAAATGTAAATCAGATGTTCAGGTTAGTGAAAAGTTGAGAACAGTAGAGGAGACTAGATAGGAGGTGGGATCTGGTTGTGGCTAGTCTGGCGTTTTGAGTGAGGTAAGATTTTGCCCTATATTGTGGGTGATATCTGTTTATCAAATATTATGTTGTTGTCTATTGTGACACCAAGTAGTTTTGTTTGGTTAACTGGTTCTATTATAATGCCATTAGTAGAGTAGATGGAGAGAGAAGGTGGGTTTGCTTTGGATTTCCTGTTGGAGAAGATCATTAACTTTGGTTTTTTGTGAGGTTAGGATGAGCTGAAGTTCATTTAGGTAATTTTCAATATCTAAAAATGATTTTTGCAGTTTATCCTGGAGTTCTTGAGGTGTGAGAGCAGAACAAATAAGAGTAGTGTTGTCATTATATTGAATGATAAGAGCAGATTTAGTGACAGTGTTTAGACTACTTGTGAATATAATAAAAAAGATAGGTCCAAGGATGGAACCCCGAGGAACCCTAACAGAGACTGGAAGGAGTGTGGAGAGTTTATTATCCCATTTAGTAACCTGTTGTCAATTAGTAAGGTAGCTAAAGAACCAGTTGAGAGCTGTAGAGTTGAGGTTGAAGGAGGCTAGAGTGTTGAGTAGTAGATGGTGGGATACCATATCAAAAGCTTTGGACATATCAAGGAATATAGCAGAGAGTAGTTGTCCATTGTTTTTCAGGAGATTGATGTAGTTAGTGAAACTTATGAGGGATGTGGGGGGGTCTATATTACATTGTTGAACTCACAGGAGTTCGAACGATGTAATATCGAACAATAAAGTTCAAAACCCAAGAAGTGCGAAAACACAGAACAGCGATTATTTTCCAATGGAAAAAAATTGCTGCTCCAGTACAAAAAAAAAAAAAAAAAAACACTTACACTTTAAACTAATGTGGGGGACTTTGCCCCCCTCACACCCACCACCCAACTTAAATATACCAACTGTGAGATCACACCACAGTGGAGGAAATAGCAAAACCCCAAAAACGGCCCACCGATTTTTTTCCCTGGGAAAAAAATCGGTGTGCCGTGGCATCGCTATTTTCATATTTCGAAAATTTGGGTTCGATACTACAACGTTTGGACTCCTATGAGTTCGACATTGTAATATAGACCAGGATTTGGAGGTACCGTGTTTTGGATGGAAGCCATGCTGTGAACTAGATAAGAGGTTATTTGTAGTGAGGTAGTCTATTAGCTGTTTATGGATACATTTCTCTAAGATTTTGGCTAGGGGTGAGAGAATGGCAATGGGACGATAAGTAGAGAGATCTTTAGATGGGCCTCCCATGTGGATGGGAATGATATGGGATATGTTCCAGAGTATGGGGACATATTGTTTTGTGAAGGAATGAGTGATTAGGATAGATACGGGATAGGTGATAGAACTGGCAGCAGTTTTTAGAAGTCACTGTTGCGTTGGTCAGCTGCTAGACAGGTAGGTTTTAGTATCGATAGGAATTTTTTGATATAAGAGGTTTGTATGGGTTTAAAAGAGAATTAGTTGAGTTTAGAATTGCTGGAGGTAGGCACTGTAGGTGGTTGGTTATATTTGTTGTTGTTTAAAAGTGAGGTGATAGTTGTGATGAAATGAGTGTTAAATTGGGATGCTAAGCATTTGGTGCTATTTGTTGTAGATGGTGCAGGGATAGAGGTTTTGCCAGGGTTGAGGAGGTAGTTAATGTTTTGCCAACATTTTTGTGGGTTATTTATGTGTTTTTGCTGACAGTCTAGAAAATAAATTTTTTTGTCAGATAATATTTGCTTCTCAGTTATGTTTCTTAGTTGTTTGCAAGAGGTGAGTTTTTCTGTAGTTCTGGAGGTTTGATAAGTAGTCCAGGCTCTATCCCTTTGTTTAATGAAATATTTAGCATCTTTGGTTATCCAAGGTAGGCCTTTGGATTTGGAGCATATTTTTACTTGTTGGAGCAAGGTTATTAAGGATGTTGAGGAAGGTATCATTAAAATATTGTACAGCTTGGTCTAGCTGAAGCAATTTTAGAGGTGACTAGTTGCAGTTTTGAAGTAGGGAATTTAAGATGGTAGGGGAAAGTTTATTTTGTTGCATATGTGTTTGAAATGACATTACATTGCGAGGGAATGTGTTTTCTTACTAGAAAGGTAGGGGAGTGATCACTAAGAGAATTGGGGAGACACCCAGCCTGGTGGATAAGGTTGGGCTTATTGGTTAGTATCTAGTCTAGAATAGATTTTTTCTTAGTATGTTTATCGATTCTATTGGGAGAGTTTATAGTTTGGGAGAAACTGAATAGATTGATAAAGTTGGAGGAATTGTCAGATGAGCAGGATAGCCAGCCCAAGTTGAAACCGCCTAGCACTATAGTTTCATGGTTGAAAGGAGAGGATCCCCAGGATAGGAGACTTTCAGTGGTAGGTAGATTATTTCCTGGTGGTGGATAGGAGGCAATAATTATGATGGTTTTATGTGCATTTACTTCAAATTGGGTGGTTAGAATTTCTGATTCTGATAGATCTGGGGGAGTACAGATTAATTTTTCAATTTTGAGGAAATTTTTATACATGATGGAAATGCCTCCACCATGCTTGTTCAGCCTATCTTGTCTAATAACATTATAATCACTAGTAAGTATTTCCTCATCTTTAATGTGGTGTTTTAGCCATGTCTCAGTAATAATTACTATATCAGGCGTGTACTGTAGGTAGCTAGGGCTGCATGAAATTCACTAGTTTTTTGTAATACTTCTGAGGTTAAAATTAGTTATCAGAAAATCTGATTTGGAATTTTTTTAGGGGAGGAAGGTGGACAGTAGTATTAGCAGGTGTTATCAGTGTTTTTGGGTGTGGTGGGAGTAGCTTTTTGGGCCCTGGGTTAGGATGTATGTCAGCTTGGAGTTTGATTTCTGTTAGTGAGCCTAGAAGAAGAGACAGTTTGAGCTTGGATATTAGTCAATGAAAGAAATCTGGATAGGAAGGAGGGTTGGGGGTATGCACATATTTATAGTGGAAGAGCAATATGTTGAGTGTAGAAGTTAGAACAGATGTGAAAATGGATATTTGGTTTTGCCTGGTATGTAATAGTGGGAACTGTAGGAAAGGAGTAGTGTGTTATGCTTGATTTGATGAAGGTGTGGAGTGGAGTGGGAGGCTAGGTAGAGGGTAAAGTGTAGAAAAGAGTTGCTCAGAAGAGTGGTGATAGCTGACATTGTGAATAGTAGAAAAATATTTAAGAGAAAAATATGGGTGGGTTGGTACATGAACTTTAGTAAAGAGAGAAGTGTACTGATAAAGTGATGTGGTAGGGGAGAGAGTGTTGTGTGAGGGATGAAAAAATGGTTAGTAAGATGGGAAGGGAGAAAGGGAAAGAAATAATTGATTATGGGTATGTTGGATGAGGTAGCTGCAAGTGCCCAGATTTTCACAGAATGTACATATTTTTGCCTCGTATGTTTGGTCTGTTCCTAATAAAAACTTTGTTTTTTAGACAAATCACTGAGGATCACAATCACTATATAATAACATACAATTGAGTATTTTTCATCAAATGTAGGTGAACACACATCCTGTTATTCTAGCTACTTTCTACGTTTATAGATTTAAGGAAGTCAGGGGCAATATACTGGTAAGAACAGCAAGCAGAAATATATCTGTTTTTCATTCAGACACTGTCATTTGCTGGTCAGTACTGACAGATTTGACTGCCTAACTTGAGACCAGACCTTAGCAAGTTAAGCAGGGGGTGCTTAAAATTTGTTAAGAACAGGTCTTCTGCTATAGTAGTGCTTAACTGAGTTGCTTTTTTCTAAATACAGGAGCATAACCACCTCACTCCATGTACTACAGATTCTATATTCTTGGACCAGACAGTTATTATAGTAGGCTTCTTCTGAAAGAAAATTATGCATTTTAATTTAGAATATTTCCTAATATTAGAACAGAAAAAAGTGTTTTCTGTATTTGTGTATCTGAATCCTAGGACTGAAAAAAAGCCTACTTTAATCATCAAGCTGTTCAAAAAATGCAGTATTTATTGTTGACAGGGCCATAGTAATCAACACAAAAAGTGGGCCATACTTGTACCTGAATTTATAAAGTCTGGCAATAGTTCACACACATGCCTGCAATTTGATCAATACTCCAAAACTGATGTACTCACTACAGAAAGGTAATTCTTCTATGATCACAAGCCAGTTTTCAGATAAATTTATACACTATATTACCAAAACAGTCAGACTAATCAGAGTCAGAAGAATATAAGACCTGCCCAAATAAAGTAGTAAATGGGAAATGATTATTGATCATCATAGGAGACATCAAAAAACTAGACATTGATCAATTTCAAGCCCATTAGTGAAAACATAACCTGTATGGAAAACATTGACACTGACACTGACACTGATCTTTTTTACTAAATATGCTGTGAGAATCCAGATTGTTTCCTTGTCACTCTCAGTATCAAAACTCATTAAAGGCACACTTTAAACATCAGCTAACATAAACATCTGTAATGCATAACACAACATTTTCACAAAATTTTCTCATGGATTTTTGCCTGAAATAGACCTTGAAATATCAAAACTATGTCCAGATATCCAAAATACATTTTATATACTCACACTCATTACCTAGCAATTTATGATGCAGTTTTATCCATTGCGTCATGGGTAGATGTCAATGTTACATGATAGATAATGCATCATATATGGCTGAACTGTGACTATTTGTATTAAAAGCGGCAGCCATTTTAGAAAGATATCTGTTAGCATTTTTAAATAATGACAATGCATAATGGTTGTGTTAATCTGAGGAATATTTCCATGGCTACATAGAATTAGAGATTACCCATTTAATACCGGGTATATACCACACCTCTCAACTGTCCAGATTTTTGAAGAATGTCCAGATTTTTTTCTCATATTTTTGGTCTATTCCACATAGAATTTGTGGTTTTCTTGCAAATCACTGGGATGATCTGCAGATACAAGTCACTAAACAATGGCATACATTTGTGTCTCAGACTTCAAATCTTTCAGAAAATATATGTTAACACAAACCCTTTTACTCTAGTCTTTCAACCATATTTACTTTGCTTATACCCATGGCTAGCCTTAGCAATTCTTTGCCTAATTTTGACCATGTTGGTAGGACTCCTAACTGACCCTCTATGTAACAACCTACCCTACCTAATAAACCCTTCTACCTACTGGCTTCCTAGACTTAATGCTATTTGAATTTGGGTATTAGAAATATATGATATTATGTATATTAAAAAAACAAAACAATAACCTAGTCTATGCTGGTGTCATAGAGGATAAAGTCATGAATTTGACTTGTGGCTTGGGTTTTACACAATGAAGGCAGGAAGTCTGAGCATGATGATCATAAAGATGTGGGATGATGGTTCTTGATAGGATTGCACCATGGCTCTGCTAACTGGGTTTCAGTTGAAAGAGGAAACTCATCCGGCAGTGAGAGGCTGATTTGAGGGGATGTAGGCATGGATGCTCAAGATGAAGATGAGAGTTTCTGTTAGCAGATTTGGAGGAGCATGCATGGACAGACTGATGAGATGTAAATACGCCTCATGATGTTGTGAGTATTCATGTCACCATCAGGGGCAGGGGTTAGCATCATAAAAGAAAACAATGCTATTATTGAGAGTACAAAACACTCCCCAATAAAAATGTCTTTTTATTAGCTTATATTTTGTCATTAAATATGTTAAAACAAAAGTAGACTAGCAACCTCTTTAGGTAAGTTAAGTATTCTGCACAAATCAGTGTCTTTGGGAGGTGATATAGACAGCATAAATCAAACCATTCTGCTCTGAAGTAGTCATTCTTAGAACATAAAAAATGTGTTTGTTTCATTGTATCTTTGTTTTCAAGCTAGTTGTTCCTTTACAATTTTAAAGTGTTTCCCAAAAAATGGTGGATGATGGGGCCTGCCTTGGTAATGTGATCTTGTTTTCTTGCTTTCATTCCTTCTTCCCAGAATACATTTCAAATCCTCTTTAAACAAGTCATACTAGACATAAGGAAGTGGTGTTTTCTTGTGCCATTAAGATAGAATGGCAGGAGTGTAAAACATTGTCATCTAACACACCTACTTTAACAGAGCTGATTCTATGTTTCATTGAGTGAACCTCATTTATGTGTCTGTCAGAGCTTGTTCTATGTTATAAATAGTTGTTAGCTAGTTCCAGCCAAAGAAAGTAAATAGCAAGCTTTTATAAAGGGGTTATTTTGCAGTTCTAAAGGAATTAACAGACCTTCTCCCACACTCATCCTGAACTATGAAAACTCTCACTGCAGTAAATGATGCCTGCTGTACCATGTACAAGTGACAAATTGCATGTGTCTGCTACTTCCCAATGCCTTCAGTGAGAAGTTGTTTTTCTTTCTCTCGGATGATGCAGAATTAAAATGTGCTTTATTAGTTCCTTAATTATTTCTGTCATGTTCATCCCCCTTTTTTCTATTTTGTATTAATTTATACTTTGTTAACCAGGATTGTGAACTGGTCCCATGACCCTTTTCAGCCATGACCTGGGCTACATTGGCAAGACAATAACAAGTAATAAATGCACTTAGCAATAAAAAATAGAAAAAATACTGCCATAAAGACATTGACAAAGTTTGCATGTACAGCACATAGCCAAAACATTAAACAACATTTAGTAAAATGTATACATTAATAATGCTTAACCCTACTATGTCAAATTTATTAAAAATAACAAATTGCATGTACCCGTACTGCACAACTCACAGAGCTGTAAGATGTTAATGTTCTCTAAATGACTAGGAATCGGCAGTTTAATGTTTTAAGGTTTCTCAAAAAAAACAGTGGGTGCATACTTATATATGCTTCATTTTTGTAGTCCTAGGGTAATATGAAAACATACTAAACCTACACTTTTTGAAATGGAGCATTACATTTGAGCCAAATAACTAGTATGATGAAAAAGATTTGGGACATGTAGAAAGTAGGAAAAAGGAGGTTGATTAGGATGACAACAATTATATAATGCACTGATTCATGCACATGCGCCATCTGTGCATGTATATATTTATGTACATCTGTATATGTGTGCATGTAAACACACACACACACACGTCATTCTATGTGTGACTACCTACAAAAGCATTAATTCCATATTTCCCTCTAGATGTATTCACACATACAGTATTATACATGTTACATACATACATTTTATACACAAACTCATATATATATCTATTTGTGTGTGTGTGTTTATGTGTAGAAACACATATACAGTTAGACAACATTTCTATTTTGATTTTTTTTTATTTAAAATACATGGACATTCACAGGCATATAATGTATTTCTCTGTTTTACACACACACACACACACACACACACACACACACACACACACACGCACACACACACACACACACACACACACTCACACACACACACATGCGCTCTCTCTCTCTCTCTCATATTTTTTGTACACATATGTAAGATGCGTGCTGCACATATGTACACTGTATATATATATATATATATATATATATATATATATGTGTGTGTGTGTGTGTGTGTGTGTGTGTGTGTGTGTGTGTGTGTATGTGTATATATATATATATATATATATATATATATATATATATATATATATATATATACATATAAATATATATATAGCCACATGCACATGCATACATAAGTCAGCAAGCAAGGGGTAGTATTGCTGAAATTTAATTCATCCTCAAGTGAGTGCCTTCGCAAGGTGGACCCTATTTTTCACAAAATCTCACCAAGATGACACTGACACTGATATATAGACTGTATATAGCATATATCATGGACAGAAGTATTAAATGGAATACTCCTCAGTGTCAAGAATTATGCAGTCTTGCACACCCTGTCAGCCATCTGCTTAGTCGACCAAAAGCAGTCAACTACACAGATGTCGACAAAACGCGATATTAACAAAAAGTAGTGCATTCACCACCCTTATATAAAATAGGCATAGGAAGTATTCAAATATATTGCTTTCTCTGACTTTGTATGGTAATATAATGTTTATATTTCTCAAGGCCAAGGAGAAAATTGAAAACTATCCATCTAAGTATTAAGAATAAAGTTAGTAACGTCTGAAGTAATGCAAAAAAACTATTTTCTAGAGAAACCTTGACGAGTGGATGGGAAACAGAAAACTTACCCCAGGGATCACTTCAATGGCTCTGCTGGACAGAGGCACAGGGAATTAATCAAAGGGGGTGGCAAAAGCCAACATATTCCGGCTAGGCTTATTAATGCCTTCGGGCAGATAGCCTAGTACCCACCTATGAAACTATGAAAGTAGAAAACAAGTGGCTTGTAGAATCAACAGTATATATGAGACCATCCAGTGTCTCTATAGCAGTAACATTTATTTTCATTGATTAGATGGGTATTTAGAGACTTTTTGAAATGTTTAATATTGTCAGTTTATCCAAGTTTCAGCAACAGCATTCCAGCTTGTAGGAGCAATAATGGAAAATTACTTTTCATGGTTAAAGAGGGTAAGCAGTGATTTTAACAAGTTAATAGTGCAAAGGGAGCAGGATGGATTTCTACTAGTCAATTTGTTGAGTAGTAGGGAGAAATATCTTTCATGCAGAAGTTTGAAATTAAGGATATTAAGAATGATTGCACAGTGGTGCAGTGGTAGCATTCTCACCTCACAGCAAAAGGTTTTCTGATTCAATTCTTGGCTGGTGTGCCTTCTGTGTGGAGTCTGCATGTCCTCCCTGCATTAGTGTGGATTTCTTCTGTGTGCTCTGTTTTCCTCCCATGTTACAAAAATGTGTATGAAGCATTTCTCCACGGGCCTCCACTGAAAATTGGCTTCATTCCAAGTTGGACTTTCCTGGTAAACAAATGTTAAATAAATATAAGAAAGTGGTGCATAGCATTTTACCCACTATCTTACCTATTTTATATACAGTGTTTCTTAATGAAAAAAACATCATAAACTTATTATTAAGAGACAACCACAGTGTTTTTATATCTCAGTGATATTTTCAGATGAATAGCATAGAACCGTCTTAACACATTTAGAACCGAGCCTGTGTATGCATTGCAGTGCATCCATGAATGTTTACAAACACATCCTAAAGGCAGCCCTTTGCTAACATCAGTGAGACCGCTTTAGTGAGGATAAAGTTTAGCGTGGCAGAATGCTCTGAGAACTTTCACAGATATCACCAAGGGAATACAACTCTATTTAGAATAAAAGGGAAGAAATCAGAACACTGTAAGCACCGCGCCATGTGGTGCAAAAGATAATTAAAAAATGTGACCGGACAGTTTGACTTCACCTTGTAAGCTAGCATGAGTGAGTCCTGAAATACAGAGACTGAATGGCGAAAAAATGGACTTGTATATATTATTTGTCAGAATATTCCATTTTTCTATGGTATGGTGATCTTGGAGATAATATACATGTAGATGCACACACACACACACACACACACACACACACACACACACACACACACACACACACACACACACACACACACACACAGACACACAGACACACAGACACACACACACACACACACACACACACACATATATATATATATATATATATAAAAGAAGTTTAAAGGAGAAGAGCAATGTTCGAGATTTATTCTTCTTGTGCAGTTTTGGTCTGTCAGCACTTGGTAATACAAGTGCTTACATTTTAATAGGGGATATCCATGCAATAGTACAAAGTCCTTCCTGAAAGGCCAACTATCTTCATACTTAATTTATGTCAATTATTTGTTAACTAAATTTTGAATATGAAATATCTTACCACAACTTTTCTTTTTTTTCCCTTTATAATCCATTCTGAACTTAATTATGTCAAGCATTATCTTTTATACTGTTATTTGTTGATTCTGTCTATGTATCCTTTCTGGGAGGAATTTTCTCCAGTTCCTCTGTATAAATGAGCATTGCACCGTTATATAAACAAGTCAAACATACATATAAAAAAACAAAGGTACTTACGTATTATTGCAACCATATTCCAAATATGATATTTTTAGTACACGATTACAGACTGTCGTGTTCCCCTTTAGGTGATGCATTTTTAAAATGTTAGTACCCTTCTAAGTTTCGACAAATGAGTCACCTTTGACATTTACTGGTATATAATTAAAAATGGTTCAGTGAAAGGGGAAGCCAACAGTCTGCAATCGCCTACTGAAGCTGTCATAGCAGGTTAGCGATTTCTGTCATGTGAAACATTTACAATACAAAAACATTTCCATTTTCACAAGTGACAGCTAGTATATCTGTAGAGACACACAGGAGTTAATCATATTTTGACAGGACTGAAAGAATTCAACATAGGTTGACTATGCAGCAGTTCATGTTGTTCTTAGTGGTCATGAAAAATACATAAAATCAGGTCTCATGCTCTAGTGTGTGGGGCATTTATGCCTGTTCTGTGCCTGGTTTGTATGACTACAGGAGGACTGAGTATACTCAGCGAGGTCAGCTGCAAGTTGCCTACAGTGATTTTAACTTGAAATGTAATTGTATGAGAAATATTTCATACAATGGTATACGGTTCACTTGCTTAAATCTGCAGGGAAATGGTATCTATTTTGGAGACAGCAGTCAGGACACAGTTCATCATTACAGACAATGTAAAATTGATGTGACCCACCCAAAAAATCATTTCTTGCTGTTGCCAGCATCCTTTTGCATTATTGTATCACCATATAAACATTGACTTAAGAAAATAATGTAAGGCGTGAAGCAGTTTCACATTTTGCGGGAATTACTTACACACATTTGGAATGTGGTTGCGATAATACGTAAGTACCAAAACACAAATAAAAGAAGTTGTGAATGAACAGTTGAACTGATTGTGTGTATCAGTCCCTGAAATATTTGTTCATTGCTAACACTGGTCTTGGGTACCAGCTGTCGCTAATACCTAGAAGAAGAACCGATTGTATCAACAAATTAGGGACACATTCTGGTATCTGTAAAAAAATAAATAAATAAACAGCACAGAATGCGTTTTTTATCCACACTCTAGATCGTCTTTTGTATAGTTGCTGTATTATGTCTTATGCTTGTGCTGGAGATGCGTGCAATCCTATTTTTTCAGGAGGTGATTGACACAGATAAAACAACTTCAGGAGGTTCAACTGATGTCATTTTTCTAGATACAATTTGCTGTCACATAGGATTACTCATACAGCTAACTGAATGACATTCTGAGTGCTATGTGTTCATGACTAAGGGTATAGTCTTCCAGACCAAACTCTGACCTATGTTAGGTATAAGTCATGAGTCTGAATCCTGTTACTGAAAAGATCACAGCTTATCAATGAAGAACTGTTCAGTGGTCTACTGCCCGCAATGAAGCAGTTAGAAATAACACAGATATACTTCAGAACAGAAGATGCAGTTTGCATTTATTTTCAGCAATAACCTATGAAAGCAAGTAAGAAATGATGAAGGACCTCAAATGACTTTGGGAATAATACCTGTTTGTTTTACAATAAAGAAGGGGAGGTGGAATGATGCTTCATCCTTATAATGACTAGAATGATTTACATTTCTGTACAGCCTAAGAGAGTATGGCATAGTAGGTCAAGGGAAGCCATTGCAAATGAACTGTAACTTATACAGAAATGAAAGATACACATTTCTATAATGCCTAAGATGTGTATGACATTATGGTGCAGTAGGGCAATTGAAGTCATTGCAAATGAACTGTATCTTTTATAGAAATTAATGATATGCATTTCTGTACAGTCTAAGATGTATATGGCAGTATGACATTGTAGGTCAAGGGAAGACATTGCAAATAAACTATATCTTGGTGAATAGCTGCTGAGTTCCACAGTGTCTACATGTATGCAGTGTGATTCTAACTAAACCATGTACCCAGGGCAATGTTGCTGAGTCACCACTGTAATAATCCCCTTTGTCTTTTCAGTGTTGACTTGACTAGCACAACAATGCAGGAAATATTACTTTTTGGTGGTTGGTGATCTATAATACTGTTAGTAATGACAAGCATGGATTAAACTTTTCATCAAAATCTTCTACAGTGTCTTGACTTTATTGAGTATAGTTTTCTGGTCCCTTATTTTCTTAGGATGTGATTGGTGTAATGGTTATCATTCTGGATACTGAATTATGTGATTTGCTTTTACAGTTCTAGGGAAACTGTTAGTCTTACATTTTACCTGGCAGCTAAATCTATAAGTTGATAATGAGCTGCTTCCTGTAGGCCAGTGTTTGAGTCCATCAGCCAACATTTGCCTACTGTATGACTCTGAGCAAGTCATCTAACTAGACAGAGTTCTGGAACACCACACGTGTTCTTTTTTGTTTGTGGTGGAGAAATTTGGTGCGGTGGCTTTGCACTTTGTGTGGTGTTGTATTTGGTATTGATGGCCAGTGATCCTGCGAATAATATACCACGTATTTTTAGAGAGGACAATGTGGGTTCTTCTCAACGAACGATGGATGGTTTATTAAGTGCTACTTCGGAAAGAGATAGAGATCGCACTGAGAGAACCGAGAGAATTGGTGGTAATAATGACAACTCTTCTTCTCCCATTTGGGAACGTATTTTGGCAGAAACACGCAATCGGCGTGTCAGCAACCCTTTTGCCAATGTGGAAAAGCGTTTTGTGGATTATCCGGTGGAGGTAAAGACATTAATTTCCAAACTTAATAATCTTATGAACAAAGAAATGACTACATATTATAATTATACAAGCCTGCAGAGGTATTTAGGTTTGGATATTATACCTCGGGGTTTGAGAGCTATTAAGTTCCCGTCTGAACCTTTTGATAATACATGTTCTGATGATAGAGTTTTTAAGCAAAGGTGGGAAAAAGCAGCACACCTTTGCTCTAGAGAGTGGCTTAATATACTTATTGAAAGAGATATGATTAAACTCTCTAAAATTATAACTGACATTACGAACACTTGTTCCAGCTTGGCGACAACGATTGATAGAACTCGCTTTGAATCTTGTTTATTGGATATAAAAGACAAAGTCAATATCTATGAGAAAAAGGTGCTTGAACAAAAGATGCGTAAAATTCAGAGGGATCTTCGAGACTTTGAAAGAGGGACAGTCTTCTTCAGGGTATCCAATCAGAATGCACGCTCGTCAACTTGGTTACATGATGCGACTGAGAAAGTGAGGGACAGACTTGTCAGTTACAACAGTGTAGAAACTCCGACTGGGGATGTTGCTCGGCATTTCAGCATTAAGGGTGATATAAATGACTTTCCACCTCTTCCTTCACCCCATAATGAATGTTATTTCCAGGAGAGTTTTCGTTACCAGGAGGAGAATATATGACAACAGAAGAGAAGTCATCCAGAACAAGAACATTATAGAGGGGGACAACAACGCCAGTGGCGGAATAACAAAAGGACTAAATGGTATTAATAATGTGATTAATTTATCTGGTTGTGCAATTGATAATAATATTATTTCTGTTTTGAATTTTGGTTTAAAATTTGTACCTACAGTTATACCAAAATTGTTTGAGTGCAAAATTGATTTGTTTAAAATAGTTAGAAAAATGCATTTATGGTATTTTTTGAACATTCAGTGGGTTCTGTAGTTACAAGTGATAGCCTTAGTGATGATTCATTTAGTAATGCTGATTATTTTTCTTTTTTTGCTAAATAATTTTTATTTTTTTTGTTTGTAGACAAATTATGATACAGTAAATTTTAAATTACAATTCAAAATAAAAGAAAATAGTTAATAACTATAACAATATGTACAATATTTACAGGTGGTCCAATGAAAAGGATTAACCAATAAGGTTATAAAGAGGAATAATCTCATAGAACTAGTATAACCTTTACTGGCATATATTCACATAAGTTCATCTTAGTTTATGACATTTCAATTTCATGTAGAAGAAATTCTGTCCTTTTGTAATGTGTCTATAAGTATTAAGATTTTTTTCAAAGGATTGTCTGTCCAATGTCTGGGAAAAATTCTTTCTTCTTTGGCTTTTATTTCTTTCTGTGCAGATTCCTTTAATAGAGATATGAAGTCTTCATAACTTGGAGGAACAGTGGATTTCCATTTTCTTGTTATACATTTTCTGGCTACAGCCAGAATAGACCATAAAAGATATTGATCACTTTTACTCATAGTTACTGAGTCATCTACATTCAAAAAAATTAAAGATTTTGTTAGTACAAATGTATCATTATAAATGGCTTGAAGAAATCTATTAATATCTTCCCAGAACTTTTTAATGCAATCATAAAATATATGTATCCAATCTGCCTTACAGTTTACAGTGCATCTCCAGCATGTGTGCGTTTGGGTAGGGTCAAATTTGGCTATTTTATATGGTGTATAAAAGGCTCTGTGTAAATATTTCCATGTGAAGATTTTCCATATCTGAAAGTTTAATGTTAGCTTAACTGATAACAAAAGGTCATTTATACCTTCAGATGATAGATTTATTGTCAAGTCCTTTGTTAAAATGTTCACAACATTTTGACCTATTTTGGTTTTATACACTATTAAAATTTTGTATAATTTAGATATAGAAATTAGCTTATTATGATTTCCATAAATCGATTCTTGCATATATTTTATGAACTTAGGTATAGTATTAAAGCTTGAACCATTAATAATTCTATATAAATCACTTGCATATTGTAGTATTTTTTGAAGTTCTGTTCTGTCTATTTCAGATATACTAAACTCATTTATTACTTGTTGGGTGGTTAAAGTACTGTGATTATTTAAGCATTGAAACCAGTAAATAAAGTTTTTGGATTCCCAATTAATGAGTATTTTTTCTTGGATTTTTTCTTTAAAATTCTTTGATGTTTTAAATGGTATTAAGAGATCGAACCATAATTTTATATCTGGATTTGTAATTATAAATTTTCTAAATAGATTATAAATATTATTCAAATATGATAAATTAGTGGGCTTTGTTGTTTTATTTTGTAAGCTATGACATAGAACATGCCAAAATATGTTGTTATAATTCTCCAAATCCATATTTTTTAATATTTTGTTTTCATTTAAGAAGAAAGTTAAATGTAAAATTTTCCATGCGGATGAATAATTTGGATTTACCCAATTTAGTATAAGTTTAATGATGGAAGCTTTAATATACATTTCTATGTCTGGAAATGTAATTCCTCCCAAGTCCCAGGGTCTAATATGATGTGAGAATGCAATTCTATTCTTTTTTGGATACCAAAGAAAATCCATTAAAAGTTTCTGTATTGTCTTTATAACTTTTTTATCTGGTAAAATAGGGATTGCTAATGCTATATAGTTTATTTGTGATAGTAATATCATTTTTATTAACTGTAACCTATCTTCCAAGTTTAATATTAATTTATTCCAGCTATTAACTTGTTTTTGAATTAAATTTTGGATTTTATTATAATTTAAGGTCATGGTAGTATCTATGTTCTCAGATATAAGAATTCCTAGATATTCTAGTGAATAAACCTTTTCTCCAATTATTTGATATTTATTCAGATGCAAGTCATCTATTTTATTTAGAAGTATATGTTTTGATTTGGATTTATTGAAACAAAGACCTGAAATGGAAAAAAAATCTTCTACTTGTTTCTCTAATTCTTGCATGAACTCTTCAGTCGGTCTTAAAGTTAGCAATATATCGTCAGCAAATAACATGATTTTAGAATTAAATTTATTGTAAAAGTTAATTCCTTCTATTTTTAGATCACTTCGTATTGCAGACGCAAATAATTCTATCGCCAGGGCAAACAGGATGGGAGACATAGGGCAACCTTGCTTAGAGCCTTTAGTTATTTTGAAAGCTTCCGAGGTAAATGGGCCTAATTTTACATAAGCCAGGTTGTCTTTATATATATTCTTTATTAAATTTATAAAGTTTAATGGGAATTCAAAAAGTTCCAAAATTTTAAATAGATACTTCCAGTTTACCGAATCAAATGCTTTCTCTATATCTAATGTGATTATAAGAGCTTCTGAATTGTCTCTGTTCAAAGCTTCTATAATGGTTAAAATTCTCTGAATATTGTCATATGTGTGTCTTCCAAATATAAAGCCTGTTTGGTCTTCATTTATGACTTTAGTCAGGGATTTCTTAATTCTATTTACTAAGATAGACATAAAAATTTTATAATCATTATTAAGCAGGAAGATAGGTCTATATGAACTACATTGGGATGGATCGCTTTTATCTTTTTTATAGGGGTAACTAGTGAATATTTCCAGGATGGTGGAGTAATCATTTGAGTTTGAATTTCATTTAGCATGTTATGAAGTAGAGAAATTGTTGAATATGGAAAAATTTTATATAATTCCATTATTATTCCATCCATTCCTGGTGATTTGTTGTTTTTACTTACTTTAATTATATCTTTTATTTCTTTTATGGAGATATGCTTGTCCATTTCTACTTTTAATTGATCAGGTAGTTTTTTTTATTAAGGAACTATTAAATTTCTGATCTGAAAATAAAATATTATTATCATTGTTTCCATAATGCTTAGCATAATAGAACTTAAAAGCTTCAAGAATATCATTCACATCAGATACATTTTTTTCCCTTTTCCTTCATGTATTATATTTATGATGTTATTTTCTAAGTTCTGCTTTTTAATTCTCATTGCTAGATTATGTAAGTGTTTTGGAGAAGTTGACATTGAAGCAAATTTTAGTTTTTCCAAAGTTAGATTTGTTTTATGAGTGAGGAATTCATTGTATTTTTTATTTAAATCTAAAATTTCTTTTTTTTTTCCTGAGAATCTATTACATCATAAGAACTTGTATTTATTTCTGGTATTCGTTTTTGTATGTTCTGCAATTCAGATTCCCATTCCTTTGTTTTATTTTTAAACCATCCTATAATCTTGCCATACAAAAAAGCCTTGAGTGTATACCAAGTTATTATATTATTTGTATCGTTAATAGGATTTGTTTTTAAGAAATATTTGATTTCTGAATCTAGCCAAGGTTTAAACTCTTTTAATTTAAGGATATAAGCTGGTATTCTAGTTATAGTGTTTAATCTTTTGAAATCAATTTGTAGTTTAAGAATTAAGGCATTATGGTCTGAAAGGGGACATGGGATAATAGAAAAATCCGCTATCCTACTGTTTAAATCAGAGGAGACCAATATTTTATCTATTCTTGTTTTAGTATTAAAGCGATAATCGCTATGTGTGTAACTTAATGAGTTAGAATCTTTAAAATTAAATGTATCTATTAAATTTAAGCTTTCTAACCATCTCTTGAAATATTTACTTACGGGTGTGAGACGTAACTTTCTTTTATTAGTTGTTTCAGAGTTATCTAAAATACAATTGAAATCCCCCCCCATTATTATCATACCTTTATTTACTTTGTTAATTAATTATATGTGTTTTTTAACCGTATACAATCCTATTCCAGGAATCCAGTAAATATTTATTAAAGTCCAAATTCTATTTTGATATTTTATTATTACAATTGATATTAACCCTTCTTTATCTTCGTGTTTGTAAATGATCTGAGGAATAACTACACTTTTTTTCCATAAAATTATAACTCCTCTTGTTTTTTTTTGTAAAGGGAGTGAGAAAGAATTAGATAGTCACTAGGTTTCCATGCGAAATTATCATCTCTTTTAAAATGAGATTCTTGTATAAATATGATTTGTGCTTTTTGTAATTTCAAATATCTTAGAAAATTCGACCTTTTTATAGAATTATTTAAACCATTAATATTTATAGATAATAAAGTTGTGTCTGTCATTTTTTTAAGTACTTATTTGTACTTTTGGATTGTTTATTCTTGAAATTTTGTTTTACCTTGGAAGTTAATGTGTTCTGAGTATTAGATTTATCTTCTCTTTTAAAAGTTATTTTGAAATGAATATATTTATTTCTATTTATGTTTAAAAAAAGTTTCAAATTGGACCACTGAAAAAAGAAAAAGCTGAAAAGCATTGCGTTAACATAAATTGAATAAACAATTAATGATTTTACCATTCTAAATCCCAAACATGTAGTGTCTAGCACCTCAAATCTGTTTGGACTTAAAAATTCAAACAGATTTACCATCAATAATAATAGTTGCATTAATGAGGAAATGTTGCTTTAAATTGAGCTCCTCAAAAAAATGAAAACTAAAACCAGAGAACAAGATACACTTATTATGTAAATAACATATATACCTAGTCTGTGAAGTTTTGTTCATTGCTAATTAGATTCTAAAATGAGATATTATTTCAAATTGCAAACAATTTTAAATAAGACAATTGTTAATTACTTTAACAATATATTAGATGTTCATTTTTCATTAATATTATAAAATGTTTGCAATTTACCAATTGTAAATAATATATTAGCAAATGTCAGATCATTAATTGTCATTAGTGATATTTAACATTGTTATTAATAATAAAAAGAAGTAGAGTGAGTATGATAGATAGATACTGTTTAAAATAAAAGAGATTTTTTTACATATTTTTAGATCTATATAAGGTATTACATCAGCATAGTGAAGTTAATTGACATATAGCTAACCACTTTATCAAAACCAATTAAAGTCTTTACAGACAATACTATTCATTTATAAGATTTAATATAACAGTTAGAATTAAAGCAATATTTATAGTGCTTTACATTAAAGCATTTTCTCATTCTTCAGTCAATGTCAGTTTTATAACTCTGATAGTTTCACAATCTAAAATTAATAAAATGTGTAAAAAATTTCACTCCTAAATTACTTATATGTGATCTTTTGTAGTTATGTTATTAGTAAGTTATTATTCATAAGATTTTCTCTATTAAGTTCAATTTAAAGATCACACATATCAGAATATTGACTTCTGCTTATCTCAAATGTAGTGAACGTCTGGTAACTAGTGTGTGTGTGTGTCTTTCGGCTTTTCCCGGTTAGGGGTCGCCACAGCGGAACTCCGGTCCGCTAATGATTGGCAGTAGAGTTTTATATGCTGACTTGCCGGGCCTAACGCACAACCTTCAACGAAGGAACGCCCATTCACGCATGTCGTCATACAGTAGACGCTTTAACTGAGAATCGAACGGGCAACGTCTAACTGTGAGGCGACAACGCTACCGCAGCACCACCACCGCAGTGAACGTCTGGTAACTAGTAAAGGTTCTCAAATTATATGTTAAAACTATAAAACAGAAAGGAGAAAGGTCAAAATTAGAATTATACTTGCAAAGGAAATCTACCTTGATAATGGTGCAATAGCACTCTTGTCCCATAACTAATCATTTATAATAAACATTTTACGTATAGTACTTCTTTTATACAATAACAAGTATGATAAAGCAATCTTTAGATAAATGAAAGTATAATTCCCAGTAAGCTGACACTCAGGATCTTCACCTTCCCTTTTCCTTCTCTCTTCTTCCATTTCTATACAACTTAACAACTATAAGAAACACATCTAACCCAGTGTCGGCTAGATGTGTTCACAGAGCGTATGTATTATACTTTTACCAGACACTCACCCATTAAAACACAACAGTATTTAAATGATTCACTATCTTTCTTGTTATAATAGCGTTGTCTTCAAAGCAGATCTAACGCTATACTTGCATGAGATATTAACTGAGATTGATAATAAACCGTACATTTTTAATAAAATACGAAAGAATATATGAAGTGTGAGAATAATTGAAGCAAACTCTTCCTTTACTGTAATCAAAACAGCGGTGTTAAGGAAAGAACTCTGCAATAGTGCGTGTTTACACGCCATCTTGTGATCAGTAACTTAAATTGCATCTAAACATGCTAGAATATATTGCGTGCTTATGAATGTGGACGGTGAACAACTTTTCAGACAAAAAAAACTGAAAAAGCCAAACAGAAGGCTTATGAATACTGTCCACCTTCAGATAATACTTTAATGTTCTAGATGCTTCCCAAAATGTTCACGAGTGGTTCCATTTTATAATATTTTCATTAATATACTTTACATTATTTCAAATTAACAAATTGTAAATGTGTACCTCTAAGCTACATAAAAGCATTTACCAAGAACAACAATATTTATTCAGGCAATGATAGTGCACTATTCTGGTAACTAAATACTTGTATAGAGAAGAAACAGCAGTGTTAGAGAGGAAAACTCTGCAATAGTGTGTATTTACACGCCGTCTTCTGGCCAGTAACTTAAATTACATCTATGTACTGTTAAATATATCGTGTGCTATGTATGAAGCGGTGAACAACATTTTAGATAAGGAAACTAAAAATAACTGAGCAGAAGGCTCGTGGATGTTTTTTTTTTTTTTTACTTTCAAATAATACAGTAATATATTGGTTACATCTAAAATGTTCATGAGTGATTCTATTGCATAGCATTTTTATCACAATACTCTACATCAAACTAAATCAATGAATTTTGAATGTGCACTTTTGAATAAATTGTTATTTTGCACTGTTCTAATAACCAAATACTTGTATAGAGAAGAAACAGCAGTGTTAAAGAAGAAAACTCTGTGATAGTGTGTATTTACACGCCATCTTCTGGCCAGTAACTTAAATTACATCTATGCACAGTTAAATATTTCACGTGCTATGTGTGAAGTGGTGAACAACTTTTTAGATAAGGAAACTAAAAATAACTGAGCAGAAGGCTCGTGGATGTTTTTTACTTTCAAATAATACAGTAATATACTGAATACATCTAAAATGTTCATGAGTGATTCTATTGTATAACATTTTTATCACAGTACTCAACATCAAATTAAATCAATGAATTTTGAATGTACACTTTTAAATAAATTATTATTTTGCACTATTCTAGTAACCAAACACTTGTATAGAAAAGAGACAGCAGTGTTAAAAAGGAAAAATCTGCAATAGTGTGTATTTATACGCTGTCTTCTGGCCAGTAACTTAAATTACATCTATGTACAGTTAAATATGTCACGTGCTATGTATGAAGTGGTGAACAACTTTTTAGATAAGGAAACTAAAAATAACTGAGCAGAAGGCTTGTGGATGTTTTTTTTACTTTCAAGTAATACAGTAATATGCCAAATACATCTAAAATGTTCATGAGTGATTCTATTGTATAACATTTTATCACAATACTCTACATCAAAATAAATCAATGAATTTTGAATGTGTACTTTAAAAAAACATAAATGTGATTACTAAAAATGATAATATTTATTCAGGCATTGAAAGTGCCTTAATTTATCAACTGAGTAGTTGTATAGAGAAAACCATTTAAAAGGGCAGTTTATAGTAAAAGCTTAGTGACAAAATAATAAGAATGTCTAGTATACTTCATTGGTTATTGTTTTCAAGTATTTAGAGAATAAGTATATAGAGAATAAGTATTTAGAGAATAAGTAAGAGAATAAGTATTTAGAGAATAAGTAAGAGAATAAGTATATACTTCAGGGCTTTAATAAGTTATTAATTAGCACTAACATTTAAGTATTATATTAAACTAAACAATTAAGTAAGAAAAGGAAAAAGAAAAAAAGAACTGCTTTATACTAGTGTATTAAAGAGTTTAGTTTTAATATATTATAATCATACCTTAGTTGATACTTTGAGAGAAATAGTATCATCAGAGTTCTTTTTGTCAGTCTTTTGTTTCTTTTTTTCTCTTGCCTCCGACCAAATATTTTTTCCTGGAGCCCTTTTTAAAGAGGATGAATTTAACCAGTCCATTTCTTCAGGTAGTGGAATTATGTTATTATTCTTTATGAAAGATGTGGCTTCCTCTATGCTGTTGAATGTTCTCATGTCATTGTTATATTGGATTCTTATTTTGGCTGGATAAGAGAGCTGCGCTTTGATTTTATGTTGTTTTAAAAGTTTTACTAATGGCCATGTTTTCTTCCTTATGTTCAGAACTCTTGTTGAATAGTCATTATCAAATCTTAATAAGGACTGTTTATACTTAACAGGACTTTTCCTCCATGCAGATCTCAGTATAAGCTCTTTATCCATAAAAGAAAGAAATTTAACTACTATGGATCTTGGAGCTGATTTAGAAGAAATAGAAAGTGGCTTACCGATAGCTCTGTGTGCCCTCTCTATCCCATAAGATAAGCCTTCTTTTAGTCCGAGAACTTCAGGAAACCAAGAGTTCAAGAATGAGATAATGTCACCTTCGGATTTCTCTGGAAGACCAAAAATCCTTATGTTTGTCCTTCTTTCTCTATTCTCTATATCATCCACTTTATTTATTAACCAAGTGTTCTGTTGTAGCAGAAATTGAGTATGTAGTTCACTTTCTTTTAACCTCACATCAACATCACTTAAGGAAGTCTCAATGTCTGATATTTTTATTTGTTTCTGTTGTAAGATTTCTTTAAAAACTTCTGTTTGTTTTTGGCAGTTATCTTTAAGACTTTCTAGATTTTCAGTAAATCTGTCCAGTTTTAGCGATAAGTCCAGCAAAGTAGCAGATATCTGTTGCATCTCTTTTTTTATAATAGAGTCTGAGTGTGAATTCTTGGAGTTACTCATCTTCAAACAGTTTGGAATGTCCCCTGTAGTATTTGACAGGAAAATTTCAGAATTCTTTCTTCAAAATTGGTAGTTTTGTTATAAATTACTTCATCTTCGATATTTACCCAAAATTTTTTAAATATATTTAGTTTTTCCTGTATTTTCTAGTATGAGTGTGAAGAGCTCAAAATCAAGCTGCTCTCAGTTAGCCATTAGGCTCCGCCCCCCCGCTGATTATTTTTCTGATACAGATTCATCTGACTCATTTGTTTCATGTGACACTGTGTTGAATGCTTACTGTTTAATATATACTGCTGCAGTAAGAAATAATAAGAAGTTTATGCCACCTTTTCTGCATGAAGGAATTAAGAGATTTCAGTCTATGGCTGAATTTGAATATGAGATGTTGCTTAAAGATTTTGATTTGAGACAAACTCAGTATAATGTATCTAAAAAAGAGTGGTTAGTGTTGATTGATTTTTCTAGACAAAAAGAGTTGATTATTAAGCCTTCTGACAAGAGTAATAAGGTTGTAATAATGCATTATACCCAATACCTTAAGATGTGTCTTGATTTATTAGAAGTTGAAACAGTATATAAAAAGGTTAACAATGATATGATAGAACAAGCTAAGAAAAAGTATGCACTGTTGATTTCAAGGGGTCTGAGACTGGGTTACTGATGTGAGGAGGATGTTAAGAACAAACTATTAGGTGTTGATTCTCTGTCCAGCTTATTTTTATTGTTTGCCCAAAATACATAAGGACAGTATGAATTCACCAGGTCGCCCTATTATCTCAGCCTCTAAATATTTTTTGCATAATTTGGGTGTCATCTTGCATGGTATTCTGTTAAAAGAAGCTCGCTTACTTCCTTCTTATATTCAAGACTCTTTTGATTTTTTAGAGAAAATCAAAAATACTAAATGGAATGATAACATGTATTGGGTTACGTTAGATGTCAGAAGCTTGTATACTAACATCCAACATGTTCATGGGTTAGAGGCAATACTATGTCAGATGGGTGATACACCTTTCACTCATTATGTTTTAGATTTAGTTAAGTTTTGTTTAGAAAATAATTATTTTTATTTTGAAAACTATATTTATCATCAAATTCAAGGTACAGCAATGGGTGCTCCATTCGCACCCATGTATGCTAATATCTTCATGGGCTTAGTAGAGAATGAATGTATTTATAAAACTTTTTTCTTTAGGAATTTTGTTAAATATTATTTCAGATACATAGATGATTTGATTTTTTTATGTGAAGGGGGTTTTGATTTGATAAATATTTTTGTACAAGAAATTCAAGTGAACAGATTTAATATATCATTTGATGGTTTACAATCTGGTTCAAAGTTTAATTTTTGGATATTAATTTATATGGCTTAAATGGCAGCAAGATTATGACTAGCATTCATAGAAAATTTGAGTCAGTTAATGAATTTTTATTGGGTACTAGTTGTCATCCTAGGCACACTATTGATTCGTTGCCTTATGGAGAATTTTTAAGAATTTCTAGGTTGTGCAATGACCAAGATAATTTTATAAATGAAGTAGAGCAGACTAGGAATATGTTTATTAGAAGGAAATATGATATTAAATCTATTGATAGGGATATTAAAAAAAATATTTAATATTAGATTTAATAATAATAAAAAAATTAAAAGAAATTTTAGGAATCAAAATAATGTGATTATTAATAACACTGAAGTAGATCTTTTTTTATTGTTTCTACATATAATATACTTAGTGAGGATATTAGACAATGTATTTTATATCTTTGGGAATTTTTGAAAAATTTTGGGGATTTAATAGGTTTAAGTAATAAAAAATAATTTTTTTGTATAAAAGGGGTAGGAACATCAAAGACATGCTGGTTCATATTAAATTTGTTAGACCTGATGTTACTTTCCTGTTACAAATTTATGTTAAAGGTATGAAGCCTTGTGGGAAATGTAGTGTATGTTCTTACACAGTGAGTTCTTTCTCCTTTATTAATAATATTTGTTTTATACCTAATGGTGTTTATGATTGTAGAACAGAGGGGGTTGTTTATGCTATGAAGTGTGTGTGTAACAAATTTTATATTGGGCAAACGAAAAGAATGTTTAAGGTGAGAATGTTGGAACATTTGAGGGATATTCGTATAAACAAAAATGAGAGTCCAGTGGCCCAAAATTTTAAGGAATGTCATAATAGTAGTCCAGTGGGCTTGAAAATGACTATTTTGGAACATATTCCAAATGATCATTTTGACAGAGAAAGAGTTAAAAGTATGCTTTTAAAAAAAGAAGCTATTCTTATTTTAAAATATACGACTTTGATTCCCAAAAGTTTGAATGCAGAATTTTGTTGGAAAAGTATCCTGTAATTTAATGTATGTCTTTAAATTTTAACCAGCTTATTTGATTGATTGTTTTTTAATTGGTATCAAACTGTGTATATATACTGTGTAAAATGTGTGAACTGTTACTCCTTGAAGGCTAACTGTGGCCGAGGCTCTAGAGACAATAAATTCTTTGACTGCTTGGATCCGTGTTCTTTTTTGTTTTGTGGTAGAGTTCTAGAACAATTTGGAAACTAGGTTAGGCTCCTCAACTGTCTCATGAACTGCATGCATACTAACTACATCTGAACCAGTCATAGTAATTGGTACTCTTTGCAAATTTCCATTAAACATGTTCATATGATAGCAAGTCATTTATTTCTGTTACAAGAGCAACATGTGAGCAATTATATCATATTTTTGACATCTCTGCATGGCAAAAATGATATTAAGATGATAATGCTTTTCATTTGGACCTCTGTGTTAAGATAGCTGATAATTCTATTATTGTGTGAGTCCTAAAGGAAACTATAAGAGTGGAAAAGTATCACTTGAAAATCTGCTTCAAAATGAATGTGTAAGTGAATGACACAAAAGGAGCTGTGCAATATCTAACAGTCTTGGAATGGGCATAGATGAATCATCTTCAAGGGATTCATTCAGTGAACTTAAATGTTAGAGCTATGGTGCAATATCTGTATTCTACAAAGGTACCATTCTGCTATTTAAATGATTTTATATAACACATGTTCTGATCCCACTGCACAGACATGCCATAAATGTCATTTTCAAACACCCTTGAATCACCCATTGTGTGGAGTAACTGTCTCATTTTAGATCACATAGTTACTATAACACTGTAGTAAAGAACTTGTCACCTATCCAGTAATTATCATTTACCCTGGGTTGCTGAGATCTATCAGACATCAGGGCCACTTAAGTCAGTACAATCCATTTAAGATGAAACCCCACAAATCAGACCATCCATCAGCATCATTATTATATCCAGCAAGCAGACAGCCATACACATATATGGGTACATATGCATTCATACACACACACAAGCACACACACACACACACACACACACACACACACACACACACACACACACACACACACACACACACACACACACACACACACACACACACTGATTTGGTAGCTCCTGAAAGCCACGTGCAGTCAGCAAGCTTGAAAAATAATGCATAATGCATACCAAATTAATAGACATGTCAGAAAGAAATGATTACCAGATATGTGCATATACAATACATTTTTTTATCACATCACACTCTGAAATAAGACAAAAAAAGGTAATCTGAATAAAAGAAGTCAGAAGCACCTTCATGACTTGTTCAAAGCATTGCAAATGTTATGCATTTAATATATAGGGCTTTAAACAAATTCAATGAAATCATGTCCACATTCAGAGTTTTGTGAATAAAATTTCTTTCCAGTCTCCTACAGAACAGTCATCCTGTCATGGCAAGTTATCTTTAAATGTAAGTTCTTTCCATTCCCACTTATTCCTCCCACATAAATAAAGCTCCAACATTCACCTTAAAGGTTTATTTTCTTACTCATATGGCTATAGTCCATATATAGCATTTCATGTCAAGCCTTGATAATTAGACATGTTTTATTTTTTCCTCACAAACCACTTGAAAACTGCTAAGGACAATGTACATATTGCCAGGGATAGTCAAGAACAAATGAGCTCTGGAGTGACTCCAGAGCAAATGAGATGAATAAATAATACAACGGCATATTGTAAAATTCAAACAGGTCATTCTGAAGTATATATCAGGATCTCTTATTTTGCTTATTTAACATCCATTCTACAGTAATAATACATAATACCTTCAGGATTAACAATCCCAGAGACTACTGAATGTGTAGTAGTCACTTCTGGAAATGTTAGGCAAGAAAGCATACACTGACTAGGTGAATGTACTGCCACTTAGAAGTAATGCTTGCAAGTTCTGCTTGAATTATCTGAGTACACCAAAAACAACAACAGGGAGGTGCCATCTTTAGAAGACATGCAGAGTAGAGATTGGAAGAGGTATATAGACATGAACATGAGGTGGAGATCAGAATCCTGAGGAGAAGCAGGTCCTTGACTTTAAAGTAGTTTATTGCTGTACTAGTGGGTGTTGAAACTGATGTCAGTGAACGTTAGCTGTCAAAAATATGTACATTTCATTTTGCAGGTTCAGTTCCCAGCTAGAATGCCTTCTTATAGGTTCATAGGTTCATACTAGGCTATCTGCCTGAGGGCATTTATAAGCCTAGCCCATAGTTTTGTGGCTTACGCCACCCCTTTAGTTTGGAGAAACTATGCCCTTTATTTTGCTGTGCCTCTGTCGAGCAGTGACACTGAGGTTACCCCTGGGGTGTATCTGCGATCTCCCATCCATTGGTCAAGATTCCTCTTGAACAAGGCCAGCGAGGTGCTCTGCCTCACATAAACCGGGATTTTGTTCCACAGCATAGGGAGTCTTTGGGTGATGAATCTATCCCTCCAGCACGTCCTATTAATAACCGTGTCGAGGTTTAAGTCTCCCGCCCTTGTGGCTCTGAGGGATCTAGATTTTTTGAGATGAAGCATGTTCATCAAATCTGGGTTTGACATGGCCTTGTATGTCAGGCATAGGTCACCTCTGAGCAAGCGGTAAGCAACTGAATATAACTGGAGTTCTTTCAGTCGGGCAGCATAAGACAGATTTTTGAGACCCTTTATCCTTTTGGTGAGGAACTTTGTGGCCTCTCCAGCTGCTGCAAGTGTCGGGTCAGATACATTCCGAATGGGGCATTGTACTCGATCATTGGTCTGATGAGTGATGAGTATAGGGAGACTATGACTTCCCTTGACCTAGATGTGAATCCCTTCATGATAAGGTGGGCAATGTAGAAGGTCTTCCTAACTAATTTAGCAATATGAGTGTCGAATGAAAGGCTACTGTCAACCTGGGTTCCCAGGTCCCTAATAACTTCTTCTGTGTTCAGGGGATTGCCACCTATATGGTAGCTAGGGCTAACCTTATTTTTCCCGAAGGGTATGACTATGCATTTCTTGGCATTTAACTTTAGGCCATGGCTCTGGCACCAGTTATCCGTTTCTGTGAGACCCTTCTGAAGGATATCTGTGTTGGATGTGTTTTCAACTCTGGCCCAGTTTGCAGTCATCTGCAAACTTTGTCAGCCATAACCCTCCTGTGTTTACTTGTACTTCAGAAAAGTAGATGCCAAACAAGAGTGGGCCCAGGACTGAGCCCTGTGGGACACCACTTGTGACAGGCTTTGAGTCTGACATGGCGCCAGCAACTCTGACCCTGTGGGTTCTGTCACTCAGCCAGTTTGCAACCCATCTTGTAATGTATGGGTTTACATTTAAGTTGATGAGTTTTTCAATGATACCCGAGTGAGGTATTGTATCAAAAGCCTTCGCCAGGTCTAGGTAGGCTGTATGGACTGCCTTTCCCTCATCAATGGCCTTGGTGACTGTTTCAAAAAAGTCAACCAAGTTTAAAAGGCATGATCTGCCTTTGACAAAGCCAAACTGGGTTGGATCCAAAGTCTGCAAGTTCCCTATGTCTTTATTTATGAGATCCATTATGATCCTCTCCATGGCTTTGCAGATAAGGCTTGTCAAGCTAATGGGACGGTAATTTCCAGGGTCGGTGGAGGCACCGCCTTTGTGGAGTGGGACCACAGTCGCTGTGCGCCACGCCCTGGGTACGTATCCGGAGGTGAGACTAAGATTAAACAGCTGTCCTAACTGTGGATTTAATTCCTCGTTGAGTTCATGGAGCACACAGCCGGGGACACCATCAGGTCCCATGGATGCTGTGTTCTTTGCCTTGGAGAGAGCAGTTCTCACCTGGGCGTTAGAGATGTTTGGGGCTACAATCATTTGGTATAGATATCTCTCCTTTAGGGGAGGGGAGAAGTTTGCACTGAACCTGTCAGCCAGTACGTTGGCAATGTCTGTAGGATCAGTAATCTTCACATCATTTTGAACTAATTCTGAGCATATCTGGGAGTTTCCTCCTAGGTTTCTGACATAGCTAAAGAATGCCTTATGGTTGTCTTTAGAGTCCTTAGCTAGTTTTTTCTCAAAATTAGCTTTGGATGATTTTATGAGAGCTCTTAGCTTTTTACTTATAGTGATCAGCGGTGTCTTACCTTTTAAGGATTTTGCTCTATCTTGTAGTAGCTTTCTCCTTTTGTTGTAGAGTTTGTTTATGGCTGGGGTCCACCAGACTGGATGCTTGCCTTTGGTACAAAGAGTCTTTGTTTTGCTTGGGATTGCCTGATCCATGCAGCCTGCAGGTGCTGGTAGAAGGCATTTGTAAGTGATTCAGCGGTTTGAGTAATGTTAACCGCCGGCTCAGGGGCCTTAAAGGAGACCACACTAGTCTTTAGAAGTGTGAAGTCAGCTTTCGACCAGTTCTTTACTGTGGTCTTTTTCATTTCCGGTGGGGGCGGGATGAGGACCTCCAGCGAGATTAGTTTGTGATCAGATCTCACCAGTGAGGGGTATACTTCCGGCATTGAACATTGTGCTCCCATGTTCGTGATGATGAGATCAAGTATGTTTTCTCCTCTTGTGGGGATGGTGACTAGTTGTTCCATGGCATTTGAGTTTATGAATTCCAGGAACTTTTGGGCTAGAGTGTTTGGGCTTGAGTAGTGTTCCCAGTCTATATTAGGGTGGTTGAAGTCATCTAGTATGATGGTGTTTGGAGATACATTTATCCCCTCCAGTGTTTTCAGGAAGGCCATATGAGGTTCCTGAGTTTGCGAGGGTGGCCTGTAACATGCTACAAATTGCAGAGCAATCTTGCCTATGGTTAATTGCACCTGGATGGTTTCCGATGCATCGTGCGATGCCACCAATCTTGAGGTGTGGGTGTCCTTGATGAATATGGATACCCCTCCTCCTTTCTTGGTATTGTCCGGGTTTTGGGGCCGGAACGCATGATATGAGGTAAAACCTGATAGTGCTGGGGTGCTCTCAGGAGCCTTGAACCAGGTTTCTGTCACAGCACAGACATCGATGTTCTCCATACTGAGAAGGGCCTCGAGTGCGTGCATCTTGAGGTTGAGACTTCTGGCATTGAGCAGCATTACCCTTAGTTTTTTCTTTGTTTTGTTCTAGGGTGGTCGGTTTAGAATTTGAGCCTTGCCTAAAAAGGCACTATGGGGGTGGCAAGAGCCTTTGCCAAAATCCGGAATCCCGGGGGTGACAAGTGCAAGCCGTCCCTTGCGAAGCAGCGTGGCTTGTCCAGCATGTCATCCCAGGCAGACAGACATTGGATCCCCTTTGAATGACACCAGAGTTTAAGCCAATTGTTAAAGCTGATCATCTTATCTCTGTATTGTGGCATCATTCTTGGTGAAGGTAGGATACTGCTCAAGGTCAGGGTCATACCTGCTTGGGCTACATAATCAGAGAGCTCCTCTATGTCTCTTTTCATGTAGTCCAAGGAGGTACGTCTCAGGTCGTTAACACCAGCGTGGACAATGATTGACAGGCCGACAGGCAGCTTACTGTGACCTTCTCCTTACTCAGTCTGGTGAGCGGGACGTCAGTGTGTCTGACTATGGAGTCACCAATGACTAGTGTGTCTGGCATTGTGTTTGGCCTTAAGGGCTGTGACTGCTTGACACTCTGACTGTGTGGTCTATGTGTTGCAGGTGTTGTGTTTTGAGGTGGTAGTTGTTTGGGTGTCTGCTTTGGTGGCCTCTGCTGTTTTGGTAGATTTTTGATCAGAGCCACCGAGTATGTCTTTGTGTGTTTATGTGTATGATTTGAGGTTGTGATGGTATTATGTGAGACTGGGTCTATAGTGTGTGTGGTTACCTTCTCCTCCTGTCTGGTCATGCCAGTCCTATGTTGAGAGAGCTCAGCCTCCAGTTTGGCCGTATAGTTGCATCTCTCGCATGTATTTGTGTTTTGTGGGAGGAGGAGAGGGTTGTCTGTACATGAGGCAATTGTAACATTGCCTCAATATTCCCAGGTTCACCAGCTGAGCAGGAGAGGACATTAGCAACTGATCCCTCGACATGCTAGAAGGAATAGACAGAAAAACTTAAGAAAAGGTTCTGTGGGATGTGGGTGACTGAGAAATGGGGTTTGCTTTTTTGGGGTACTTTCTATAACAAGAGTGCTGTATCGAGGTGATAAGTACTGTAGGAGCAAGTGCTTTGCTATACAGATAGAGAATAGTCTACTTGGGAGTCAAGTAGAGATAATTTATAGTTGTAGGATACACTAAATAGAACAGTAGTATACTTTGAGGAAGGTAGTTTTAAGGGAAAATTTGAAGAGTGGACTTTAGGTAGCCCTAATAGTTTAAATCTGATTAACCGGCGCTGCCCTAGTGTGCAACGGTAGCAGCTCGGTGCTAAATCGCGCTAAATCGCGCTAACGCGTGCTTTATAGCAGGGGGCTGGAAAAAACAGGAAATGACCCAAAATGGCCGACAAATTACTAGTTGCTGCTTCTAACCACTCCTCTGAGGACAAACAAGCAGCTCAGTACTCCCCACTCCCACTGGTGAGTAAAGAAACTACCTCTGGCCACACAAGAAAATGGAGGAACACAGAAACCAAATACAAAGCCCAGGGATCAGCAAAATCTGATCACTGGAACAACTAGCTAGGCTTTGCAGACTCTGATTGTTCTCCCTTGGTATATGCGAATTTGCAACAGATGGTCTGCCTTACCATATTCTCTTCTTAGGTAAATTTGTAATCCTCTAAATAGCCTGCAGATGGGAGTATATAAAGAGATGGACTGTCATTTGTTCCAGTACTGGTTGTGTGCCTTGCATTAACTGCTTGCAAGTATAGGCTTTAGAATTTTCCCAAAAACCTTAGAACAAACCCCAAAAGTAAAAGGGTCACACAGGCAAACCAATTTGTTAAAATTGCAAGAAAAACCTAGACAAGCTAGAGTTTTCACTGTGTGATACCGTTAACCTCCTGGAATAGAGCCCCATGGAACATATGAAAAATGGACCATTAAGGGAATCAAGTGTTAGCATTATATGGCTTCTGAATGTCCATGACTTTTTACTTTCTCCTTTTCAAGTCTTCATGGACAAATTCACACCAATAAAACCAAATACCACTAGATGTATACCTGCACATTTCATTCTTCTTATGACCTCATCAGCACAGCATAAGCAGGCAGTTTGGCTATAGTCAAGAAACACGGGGTCTTTAAACTCAGATGATGTCTATAACCATTGATGTATCTTGAAAAATATCCCAACTAACAAACAAAACCAAAAAGTAAAAAGGTCACACAGACAAACCAGTTAGTAAAGACTACAAGAAGAAACTAGCCAAGCTAGAGTTTTTACTGTGTGATACCTTAAACCTCCTGGAACAGAGGCCCATGGGATATATGCAAATGACCCATTAAGGACATCAAGTAATACCACTATATGGCTTCTGAAGGTCCATGACTTTTTCCTTTTTCCTTTTCAGGTCTTTATGGACAAATTCAGACCAATAAAGCCAAATACCACTAGCTGTGGACATACACATTTTGGCTTTCTTATAAATCTTAAAAGGAAAAAAAAACATATTGCAGAATGAATGAGCAATATACTATGTTAATAAATAAATAAATAAAACAGCACAAACACCACTGGAATTACTGTAGAAGTACTGGTAAAAGAGTATTGTACAGACAGGATAATAGCATAAAGTAGGGTCATGGGATTGTGCTGAGATAGTTAGTTATTCATTTGTCTCTTTTGCCTTTTGTTAATATAGCTCAAGGGACCACTGAAGTTTTCACAACACCTTTACAGTTGCTGCAGTATAAGCTACACAGCCTTTAAAGAGAGGAAAAGCACCTGTCATATACCTCTCAACCTCTCTGGCTTTCATTATCATAGCAAGAGCCCATTAAAAATCATAGCAGAGGGTCAGGAAATTATTTTAAAAAAATTGCATGCAAGTACAATTGCATCCCTGGGATGAGAGCACATATTTGTAAATTTACTCTTCTGCCAGGTACAAACTATACAATTAGAACTTTTTTATGCTAACAGATGCACACTTACATAGTGCTACCAGAAAAATCTATACTGCACTGAAAAAAATCCTCACATGCCTGTTTCCTTTGTTTGCAGTATGTGCTAGTCATATTTATAATTTAAGCCTCAAAAACAAGGAGGAAATAGTGCCTTGAAAGTCACAATAACCATAAAACACCAAAGCACACAGGAATCCAGTAACAACAGCTCCATGAAGTGAATAAGGCAGCAACATTTAATCTTGTTTTAACGCTTCAAACAAAACAACCGCGTTTTTGTCCGCCAACATACAGGACTTCATCAGAAATACAATAAAAAACAAATTCCCTCCTTTTATACTACTTCTTATAGCATTTAATTACTTGAAAACCCTTTAATATAAATTAACTAATTAGTAACTAAGCAACCATAATTATCTAAAATTCAAGTTACAAGCAAACTATAGTAATGAATGTTGTTATAAAAATTTGATATAAATTCACAATACTACATACATAATGTCAAAAAGGAATGCATTTTTCAACCCATTTAAAAACAAAATAGTGTGCAAAACAATGTTAACATTCTAACTATATACATACAATAAATTAAAAGTAAAACATGTAAAATGCTACAAATATAATGGCTATGGTATACAAAACTAAACAATACTGCCATCTCCTGGTTTTGTAAGCACAATACAACTAAACAAATTTCAACCAAATATTTTCTTAGCAGAAGCCAACATTTTTTTTTAAAAAGGACCCGGTAAAAGTTTAGCAGACCTGAGTTTAAGAACGGGGGCCAGTGAGACATGATCATTGAGTCCTGGTAGCCTATTAGCTTCTAATTTGAGTTGCCAAAATAGCTCCCGAAACTCAATAGTTGTCTCCCAGGGACCCACCCCCCCCAAGTCCAATTCCACTTTTTCAATGATAAAAAAAAAAAAAAAAAACTGCTTCAGTGCAATACGTACTATGTTTGTAGAGGGCATTATTAATGTCCTGCTTCTTAATATCATTAAGGTGTTCATATATACGCCTCTTAAATTTCCTATTTGTCTTTCCTATATAGAAACACCCACATATTTTACAAATAGCAATGTATACGACCCCAGTTATATCACAATTACAGTGTGTGTTGGTCTCTACCTTCTTATTCCTATCCTTTAAACACACCATTTCCCTGAAGTACATAAGGACATTGTGTGCAAGAACCACACTTGTATGTGCCCTTCCTTTGCCTGCCCTGTTTTGTTTTATGATTTTCTAACATTTCCTTAATATTCTTGCCCTTCCTGTAAGTGAATTTCAGGGGGTCCTTAAATAGTTGCTCTAAGTCTGAATAGTTACCAAACCTCTCCAAATTCATGGAAACAATGTCCCTAATATAATGAACATTACTACTAAAGTCAAAACAAAATTACTGCTCCAATTAATTTCAGTATGGACGTTGTTAGCTTCCTGACCCACTACAACTCAGGAACCTCTAAAATAGGGCTAAATCTACCTCTCTTTTCCTTCTTAATTTCATTCTCAATTTCTTCCACTAAACCCAAAGGATACTTCCTTTCTAAAAACATCTTTCTCAGTTTTATTACTTTCTACAGCATAATCCTCATCTAAAGAAGTCATTTTGCAACTCCTAATGAATTGCCCTTTTATAATTCCCCTCTTTTGACTAAAAGGGTGGGCACTAGTAAAACACAAATAGGAGTTTGAGAATGTCTCTTTTCTATACACATTTGATTTAAATATTTTCTGAATAGTTACCAAACCTCTCCCAATTCTTGGAAACAATGTCCCTAATATAATGAACATTACTACTAAAGTCAAGACAAAATTACTGCTCCAATTAATTTCAGTATGGACGTTGTTAGCTTCCTGACCCACTACAACTCAGGAACCTCTAAAATAGGGCTAAATCTACCTCTCTTTTCCTTCTTAATTTCATTCTCAATTTCTTCCACTAAACCCAAAGGATACTTCCTTTCTAAAAACATCTTTCTCAGTTTTATTACTTTCTACAGCATAATCCTCATCTAAAGAAGTCATTTTGCAACTCCTAATGAATTGCCCTTTTATAATTCCCCTCTTTTGACTAAAAGGGTGGGCACTAGTAAAAAACAAATAGGAGTTTGAGAATGTCTCTTTTCTATACACATTTGATTTAAATATTTTCTCCTCTGGAACCTTTTCTTCTACTACATCTAAATACTGTAGTCTCTCATGAGAAATAACATGAGTGAACTTTAAAAATTCTGTAGTGTTAGTCATATACTCAATAAATTCATATAGTATCACTTCGGGTCCAACCCAAAAGGTGCAGATGTCATCTAGGTAACATCTATAATGGCTCCAATACTGTGAGTATTCTGAATGAAATAAATATTCTCGTCCCATGTGGACAAGACTAGGTTGGCATACATGGGGGCACAACAGGCCCCCATAGCTACCCCACTTACCTGCTTGAAGAACTCATCTTCAAAAAACAGGAAATTGTGTCTAAGCACTATAACCATAAGTTCTATAAGAGCCACTATGGTATCACTATCTATACTACCCTTTATTCTGCGTGCTTCCTCAAACCATTCTGGTCCTGCCTTATCGGGTATAACATTAAACAAATCATGGATGTCCAATGTAACAAATATTAAATCATCCTGATATAAATTTCCACCAATACTTCTCAAATAATCCCAAGAGTCCTTAAGGATGAACACCTTCTCAGACCAAACCTTTTTTAGCCTCAAGTCCAAATAGTTGACTAGTGGATAGGTTTTAGATCCTGTAGATGCCACAATTGGTCTGAGAGGTGGGTTGTCGACATCCTTATGGACCTTGGGTATACCAAAAATTAAAGGAACTTTAGGTTTGTCCATAACTAGGTACTGATATACTTCTTGACTAATCATGTCATTCTTAACCATTTCTTTTAACATAAAGTCAATTTTCCTATATGAGACATTAATTTTGTTGCAAGAGACTCTTGTATATCTCTCCATGTTATTTAACATATCCAGCATTTTAGCTGAGTATGTAATACTATCCGTAATAACCACCCCTCCGCCCTTATCAGACTTCATAACCATGACATTCTCATTCTTCCTCAAAGATTTCAACAAGTCATTTTCCTCTTTGCTCAGACTGTAATGTCTACTTGAATTGCTTAGAAACTGTCTGAGCTTCATTTCGACCTAGGTCTCAAAATTATTGAGCTGGGGTGGAGGGGTGGATTGTACGTGTTCTTTTTCTTAATTAAATGGACATTTGGTTCATTATTTTGTATAATAAGTTCTAAATTCTTTTTCTTCAAAAATAATTTCAAGTCTATTAAGACATTGGAAATGTTACTCACAGTACTTGGTACAAATTTAAGTCCTTTACTAAATAAGCTAAAGTACACATGGCCCATATCTAAATAACTATAATTAAATATGCTGAAATTCTGATACATATGTCTGTAACCTTCCACTACAATATGTCCATCTCCAGCATATCTTGTGCCATGCTACAATTCTGAACATTTAAACTTAGTACCTCCTCCCTTTCTATTGTCCCCTCTGGGGTAGTGATAATTCACTGGTGTCTGTTGTTTGATTATCGCCACCCTCCTCAATGGGGGGAATTCTAAAGCGTCGTCTAAAACATACCCACCCGACCTACTGCACCTTGAAAATTAGTATAATCACCTTTAGTATTCCTTTCCATGTTATCAGCTCTCTCCCAGGGTTCACTCCCGCCTACATGATTAGTATTATTCCAGCATTGTCTCCTGGTTTTGGTCTTGGGTTTGGGGTAAGAGCGTTGTTCCCTATACTCCACTAGGTCCCTGTCCAATTTTTTACATTTTCTATCATAAAAATGCTTACATTTTTCTTTAATTTTTGTCCTTCACTTTAAAATATTTTGTTTTTTCCTCCTCCACTATAAACAAAAGGTATGTTACTATGGCATGATTAATTTTGTCTATATTTTATACAACGTATCCATTTCTTTTTCATTGTTATTAATAATAGCTCTCATAATATCTAATCCATTATTGTTAAAAATTCTGAGCAACTCTTTATGAAATTCACTACCCTCCCTCACATTCTTGGGATATTTAAAAATACGTAATCCCTTTGGCACAATTTCCCTCCCAATGCATTCCTTTAAGTAACAGTTGTCCATATGCAAGATTTTATATCTTAACATCAAATCATATAATAAATTAACATTTGTGTTGTAACTGTTCACATTCTGATTATTCAATGTCCTGGTCATGTCTGAGTAACTGTCAACAAAACTACAGTTACTTTTAGGCCATTGAGAAAGAGCATGAATTCCCCCCATTGCACAGTCTCAGTAACATTTCCGGTGTTATTAACACAGCTAGTAGCTAAACTGGAATAATCACCTTGTTGTTCTTCGATTCTAGTTTCCTTCCTTCCACTTAAATTAGTTCGTAGACCCGGATAACAAATGCATTTCTCCTCGATCTCCTTGACGTAAAAAAACATGCTGAATTCTCTTCTCTTCTGAATTCTCTCCCCTCCGTCCTTGAGGCAACTTTGCATCCGATAACAATTCCAGAAGTGACGTTGGACGTCCTAGTTGTTTAGATAACGCCTCCTGGTTGCCAGGCAAAAAATCTGCTCCATTGTTGTCATAAAATGAAATGCCAGCCAAACTAGTTGGGTACTGAGTGCTCTATAATTTACTTAACAAAATTATAATGACTTATCTATATTCTAAGTTATCACTGACATGGTTGTAGAACTTACACTAAATTCAAATTTGTGTTGCAGATAAATAAAAGCATAGAAGACACCTCAGCCTAGAAGAGAACTTGAGCTCCAAGCATTTAGTCACACTGCCTATTTTCATGTCCATCTGGATTATTTTTAATGTGATTTCTCCCTTCTCCAAAACTATTGATTTTGCTCGTTTTAATTTTATGCAATATGTAGATCCAGTTTGAGAAACATTAGAAAACAGTTTTGCCATCTAACCAAAATATATACTATGAGATCTTACATTTTTTGCATTAACAAGCTGAATTTTTCACAGCTCTGTATCAGTCCTGCTCATTATAATAAAATGAAAGTTCTGCAGTGTATAATTACACACACACACACACACACACACACACACACACACACACACACACACACACACACACACACACTCCTTAATTACAACCACTTCAATGACTGCCTGCACCTTAAATGTCTGCTTACAATCAAATAAATGAATATGGGTTCAGAAATATATTTCATCTTGTTACTATCAGAACCATACAGTGCAAATCCTCTGTATCCCCTATGCTCTTTCAACAACTTAATTCAAGAATCAGGAACGAAAACCAAATATCAGGGACAGATTTTAAAAACTGCCTTTATAAACTTAGAAAGCTGCCAGTATAACATGTTTTGCATGTTTTCATTTATCATTATTTGGTGAATGCAATCAACAAGAATTTGCTGAAAATGTGAGGCAAAACCAGTTTGTGTAACAGTTGAAAGCTATGCCCTCTGCGCGCGCGCGCGCACACACACACACACACACACACACACAAAACCAGTTACAGCCATTTACATGATTGTAACAGACTAGATGCCTAGGAGACCAGCTGAATTAATGAATGTATAAATAATGGCCTAGAAACTTATTCTAGCTTCCAAATGTCAGAACCGTATAGTGCCCCTAACCCTCACAGCATCTTGGCTCAAGAAGAAGAATCACAAAGTCCCAAGCTTAGGAACAGAATTTAAATATTAGTCTTACATACTTGCACAGTTGCTATAATAACAAGCATTGCATTTGCGCATTTTTTGAAGGATATGAAGTCTGAAACTCATGTGTCTGTCATTATCTAATGACTGCAATCCACAACAATTTGTTACAAAGCCTCACATGTTATTAGGAATAGACTAAAATACTGCCCAACTTCTTTGCATAGGAGTTGCAACTGTCTGCATTTTCCAAACAATAAGAAGTATGAAATTACAAATTACTGGCATTATATGGCTGGTCTAACTCTTACAAGAGACACATTTGAAGCATGAGCCAAAATCAGGAATGTTCTGTAAAATCAGACTCCCAACAAGCAGAGAATTATGTCTGTCCTGCATGTATGCACTATACACACCTCTTTACCATTATGTGGTACCATTTTTAGTTTAAAAAGTCCCAGAAGTGCTAAAGAGTTTTTCTGCTACTGGTCCATTTTTATAAACACTTATATTGAATTATCACTTGACATTGGCAAACTTACATGCATCACATTTCTAAATTTTCTTTATAATTTAATCTTACTCTGTTATAAAGATCCCTTTTGGTGTTCTTTTGACTCTTTTACAATTTCACTACTTCATGTAATGTTGATTTAGACTTTAATTTCCATTTTCTAGAAAATACATTTCTGGCAGCCACCAGAATCAAACTTAACAAGACTTTATTATATCTGGACAATTCAGATCCTGTAACCCAGCAAAAAAAAATTTCCTTTGTTACATTTGTTTGCTCACCCAGTACTTGCTACTCGTCCTTTTAAAACATAAAAAGCCACTGAAATCTCTCTGTCATTGGGTCTCAGAGTTGTCTTGTATCAATATGGAACAGAGGAGTGGACACAAGTTCATGAAGCAAAATTAGAACTTGATGTCAAATGTGGAGTAGTTGAGAGGTATGTCTATTACAAGTGCTTTTCATATGAGCTGCCTTTTAATCAGTAAATTGTGTTGTCTGTCACTGAAGTAGATGCAACAGAACATTTTACAATATATGCTCTGACAGAATTTAGTTATACATTATGGATCTGTTTGTAACATCCAGACCAACAGCAAATCAAAGAAAAAATGGCGTGTTGAAAGCAAATAATGACTTTCACAAAAATGCAAAGCTCTGTATCACTCACATAGATTCCTATGTCTCCTGCCCCCTCCCATTTAATAAAGTGAACTCCAGAACTGCTGCAATTTTGGATAAAAGAGAAATGTCCCATTTGCAACAACACCTAGTACCTCTCAACTGCCCAAAATTTTGCAGTATGTCTAGAGCTATGCCTCATATTTTTTGGACTATTTCTGATAAAATGTGTTCTTTGCATCAAATCATTGAGGATTGAAATCACTAAATAATGAATGACTTTTGACTTTCAGACTTCATATCCTTCAGAAAAATGCATGCTAATGCAAAACATGCTATTCTAACAACTTTTTGTTTATAAGAGGAATAATTACAATCTGTATCTGGTTTTGAACATTTGTCCCTGTATTATTTTTGGGCTTGACCAGAATTATTGTGCTAAGAGGTTGAGGAGGTATGCCT
>NC_056736.1:780084488-780234488 GCF_019279795.1 Protopterus annectens | reverse complement strand
GCTATGGGTGGGGAGTAAAACTGAATATGATAATTAGCCCCCTGTTGTTTTGACTAGTCCAAATCAATCTCCAACTATTTTGATTAATTCAGACCAGTCTACTCCTACTGTGATGGCTGTAGTTCCAAGGCACCTATTGCAAATAATAATTAGTGATTCTTTGTTAAGGGGACTAAGATATTTACATATGGAAGAGTGTAATCAGGTTACAAACTGGGTGTAATCAGATTAAAGGAACTTGTCTGAGAAGGTGCAAGCTATCAGATTTGAAAAATGCATTAGTATCCTTAGCTAAAGAAAAGACATGATTTAGTGATTGTGATGGTGGCAGGTCGGTCAGGAATCTTTCATTTAGGAACTTAATGCTTTAATTTCTATAAGTCAAGAGGCTAATTTTAGCTTCTTCCTTTGTGATACTCCTCCTGTTCAGCATCGGTCAAATGTTATTATGAAACATGCTAGACAGATGACTAATATTATTAGAAGGGAGCCTTTTGCTGGAGGAATAAAATTACTCATATTGTGGGAGGACTTTACAGGGAGGCAGACTTATTTTTGTAAAGACAGATTTCATATAAGATATCCAGGTAACAGATTCATATGAAATAAGATGATTGGTTTGTTCAAACCTTTTTTAAGTTGGGCAGCCTCGGCAAAAGAAGTTAAATATGGCTAAAACTGAATAAAATGTTTCATGGAAAATGGAATGAATTTAAATAATATTTGTAATCTGGAAGCTAGACTTACCAATGGCAGTATAATTTTGTGATGACAACTGAAACATGGTTTAGCAAGAGACATATCTTCCTTTCCATTCAAGTTTATAAAAGGCAACATCATTTTTGGGTGGGTAACAAAGGTGGGCAATTTCTAGCTGTGCCTCACAACAGCATACTTCAGATATTTGTAATTGAAACATGCAAATTGGTAATAGTAAAACATTTTTTAGATAGGGTACACTGGGACATGTCTATTTTTTATTGTCCAACTATGCTTCCTCTAGCCTTAGATTTAGATTTTGATAGCTATTCAAAATTGTTTTTGTACCCATTATGATGTAATGGCTGGTGATATTATAGCCCCAAGCATAAACTGTAGTAATCTTAATAGCAGTTTACCAACAATAAACATAATTATTGAAGACAGTATTCTATTCCAGTATTCACAAGTGGTTAAAGAAGCTACAAGGAAGAGTAATATTTTTGATGTTATGTGAACAATGATAAATTAACAATTGCTGTGTGTGATATAGAACCTAAATTTTGTATATCTGATCATAAGTGCATTTCCTATGTATTAGAACTTCATAATGTTAATTTCAGACAGGATGAGATGATTTTCCTGAAGTTTGATAGTGCAAACTACCTTGCAATAAATAATTAATTTAAACTCTGGAAATTGAAAGAATGTGTGAATGGTAAAACATTCCAGAAAAAAATGGGTGATCTTTTATGATTTTGTCAACTGTCTGTTTAAAAAGTATGTTCCTCTAGGTTCATGCTTTTGCAAAAAGGAGACATATTTCAGCTTGGTGGACTGCAAAGGTTTCAAGAGCTAAGACCTTCATGAGAAATTGTTAAAGGCATTGCAAGATAGTTTTAAGTGAGATAAATAAGACTAAATCCATTAATTCACTTAGGTTGTTTAGAAGATTAGTAAGGATAGTCAGGGAGTTTTATGAATTAAGGGTAGTAAGCAATTCTATTCATAATTGTAAGGCCCTTTTTTAATATTTTATCAGCAACAGGAAGGATGCTGTATTTAATTATTGTTTGAAATCGAATTTTTTTATGAGTCTAAAGGAATTGGTCAAAGTCTTTGCTATGAGTTTCTTTAATGAACTCAAAACTTTGAGCACAGATAATTGCAAGTTTAAAACTGAAGGTTTGGGTTCCTGCCTAATTATTGGAAATGACACTATCAGGAAATCTTTAGTAGCTATTAGGCAGAATTCTACAGATGTCACTATGTGTGACTGGGGAAAAACTTCCTGTTTATATAGAAATGACTAAACAGTACTGAGAACTTTTCTGACACTAACAAAACATTGAGTTAAGACAGCAAAAGTTCAAAGGCTTATTCCTTTTCCATTGTTTTTCCATTGAAAAAGGAAATATATTTGTATTTCTAAGTGGAACATAAGCTTGCACATTATATTAAAATTGCCACATAGTACTGTCAACTTGCTGACATAGCTTTTTAGGATGTATTTCAACAAATCAAGTGCTATTTTTTTCCAGTCAAGAAACAATATGATAATTAGAAGGCTTCTGTTACTGTACCTGATGTGAGAGACAAAAACCATTTGCAAAGGCTAGACTAGTGCATACTACTTTATTGCTAGTTTTATTCTACTATTTCAGCTTCAAAGTAGTTATGTAGCATCAGCAGCTGACCGTTTTCAGAAAGTTACTTCTTCTGCTTTGTATTATCATTATATTGTGCAGGAAGGTATTATATGCTGGTTACTGGTTTTTTTGCTTGTTACTTGGAGTGGAACATAACCAGACTGCACAGATCTTTGATGCTATAATATAAAGCATGGATCTCAAACTCTTGGCTCTTGAGTCTTAAGCAGTACTCAAGCCAATGTATATCTAGATGAGGAAAAATACTACACTATATTGCTACCTAAGGTGGCCACTTTTCCTTTTGTTTTGGAGACTGTGACCCTCAGTTGAGTGTGCTAGTTTTCATACAGTCCTTTATGATCATATGAGTTTGAAAACCCTTATAAAGTGTGGATAAATCAAAGTCTTCAGACTGATATCAGACAGCTGTGTCATATGAACTAAAACAAGAGAATCAAAACATACAATTTCTTCTATCAGAAAACCTTTTTAATTCCCTAACATAAAAGTTTCTAGTGCTTTGGCTAGAATAGATCTAGCAGACAAAAAGACAAACTAGCAAAAAGAATGCAGCACTTTATATAAATATCAAATGTCTTAACAATCATTTTAATATTAAATTAACTTTTAAGGACATATAACCAATAAGTTAAGAACTTCTATGATAAAAGAGGAAGAATAACCCACACTAACAGAAGTAAGAACAGTACTAAGAAAAATGAAGTCAGGTAAAGTAGCAGGCTCGGTGGAAGTCATAGCAGATATGATCAAAATGTTCATAGGTTCATAGGCAGGTAATAGGCTATTGGCCCTAGGGCCTATATAAGCCTAGCCTTAAAGGTACCCTGGCTTTTGCCACCAAAGAAAATTATTTTCCTGTGCCCCTGTTGAGCAGAGCCACAGAGGTGATCCCTGGGGTGAATTTCCTATTTCCCACCCAATCATCAAGAATTTTCTTGAAGAGTGCTAATGAGGAGCTTCATTTGATATAGATAGGTAGTTTGTTCCAGAGTATGGGAAGTCTCTGGGACAGGAATCTATCCCTCCAGCATGTTCTGTTTATTGTGGTGACAAGGTTTAGGTCCCTAGAGTGTGTAGCTTGGAGGGATTGGGATTTCTTTAAGTCGAGCATGTTGGGTCTGTTAGGAGAGAAATGGCTCCCGAGGGTACTCATTGCTACATGGAGAGAAAGAAGAGTTAAGATGACTGCAGAATAAACATTCTAGTTCAAGTGTATAAGAAAAGCAACATTCACGACTACAAATAGCACAGAGGTCTTCTCACACTGCTTAAAGTGTTGTATATGGTGAAAAATGAATATGTGGAGTAGTAGAAAGTAAGGAGGGAGATGATCAGCTCAGACTCCGATCATTAGACAGAATCAATTAATCGTTACTGAGACTATGACTGAAATTATAGAGTTGAATGAAAAAAATGTTAATGATATATGAATATTAAAATAATAGATATGACAAGATCTGTGTGCAGCTAGATGAACAGTTAAACTTAATAAAGTCAGAAAGCAGAAGAAGTTGAATAGAGATGTTAATGATTACGCAACTAGAACGCTATCCTTTTCCTAAAAGTGTCAGGTAAACTGCTAGTTTTAATTCCTACCATTTGCAAAAAGCTACAAATATGACTGTTAACAGTGGGCTTAGTACTTTTTTGTAAGAACCTGCTTGTTATCCTGAACAAGAGGGTGACAAATAATTAATAGTAAAAACTTATGATTTTAATGACCCTTTAGAAGCATCTCCCATCCCCGGAGATCAGAAATATTAGGGAATCACAAGAAAAAACACAATCTTTATCTCTATCCTCAACCAATTAAATTACTCACCGACAGAAAGAGAAACCACAATAGGGCAAAGAGGCAGGAGAAGAGGAAGGGGATGGGGTGTATAGAAATAACATATAAGTTGTGACTCATTGTTATTAAATGATAACATTGATTCTTCTCACAGGGGGTATTTTACTAAGATGGAGAAAGTTTAAGATTTTTAATTATAATTAATTTGAATAGCGATATAAATTATTTTTTATTTTTTTCAAAAAAGGTTTTAAATTCATTCCACGGAAGAAAATGAATATAGTGGAATTATTGGAAGATTTGAGATTGTACACAAGGAAGTTAAATCCAGTTATTTATTATAGTGAGAAAAAGACAATACCATCAGAAAACGATCTGCATTTGAGTAAAAAATGTATTTCCTGTTTTAAATAGTACAGTCAAAATTTTTGAAGAAGCGGGGCTTGGCCAAGGATGAACACAGGATAGCAGCAGATTTCTTCAGCTCCACCAATTTCATTACATTGGCAGGAATTAATTACTTAAAAAATTAATTTTTGAAGTAATTTTCTTTCTAAATATGTTTGTTTCATATAGTTCTTGAACTATATCTAAAAAAGAAAGGAAATCTTAATAATATTCCTGTCAGAAATTACTTTGGAAATTTTCCTGTCAGTTTATCAGTCTGAAATGAGTTCCAGTAAGACAAATTCTCAAGACTCCAGCATCAAGAAAGAACTTCAGTCTCTGATAATTATAGTCCAGCAACTTACTGCTAAGATGGATAAAATGGATACTAAAATAGACACTTTCATAGAAAAACTACAAAACAAATAGACTTGTTACATATGGACCTGCAACAACAGAAGATCCAGATGACAGGCATAGAAGAAGCTGTGAATGACATGGAAAATAGAATACAAGAAGAGGAAATCAACATTGAGTTTCTGCTGAAACAAAATACACATTTACAAACAAAGCTGGATGACCTGGAAAATAGATCTAGACGCAATAACATTAGGATTTTTGGACTGCCAGAAAATATTGAAGGTAACAATATTACTTCTTTTTAACAACATGGCTCCCTAAAACTTTAGATTTACCAGAAGCATTCTCTTTTGGTATCGAAAGAGCACATAGATCTATAGCTAATACTAACTCTAACAAAAACTATCCTAGATCAGTTATAGTTAGATTTCTATCATCTTTTGATAAAGAGATGGTTCTTAAATCTGCTTGGGCTAAAGCTCCTGTTAAGATTAATGAAACAACTGTGCGTTTTGACAATGACTATTCTTCCATGGTATTAGCTAAAAGAAAAGTTTTTCTGCCACTAATAAGGGAGCTTAGAAAAGCGCAGTTTAAAACATACCTTCTGTTTCCTGCCAAGCTTAAAATCTTCCTTCCTGATGGTCCTAAAATTTTCGATGACTTAGACTCTGCTTTACTGTTTATCAAAAAAAATAAGATTTTGGAAAAAATAGAAGAAATGAAATGGGCTAGTCCTTCGTTAAAGGGACTGGCAACTGAAACTTCGTGGAAGACTTCAGAGAAGAAGAAGAGACTAAAAAACAAATGATTTGTACTATGTTTTTTTTTCCTCTCTCATCATTTTATTTTATTATTAATCTTTTTAAATATAGTTCCTGCATTTCCAAGAAGCAACAAATATTTTGAAAAAGATTTAATCAAAGTTATTCTCTGTGTGCAAAGAAATGTTTTGTTTCATAACTAGTCAAAATATCTGGAGATTTAATGGCAAGCTGTGATTTAACTTGTTTCTCTTTCTGAAGAGGAAAAATAAGGTCAGTAATTTGATACATTTTTTTTCCTTTAAAAGTTTATATGTTCTTCAAATGCTATTCCTAATTATACTTTCTTGATTACACTGCTTATGCTTGTTTGTAAATAATCTGTCATGCTTTAACCAATAATAATTAGAACTAAATAATAGTAAATAATATGTTTTATTTTTAACTCTATTAATATAAACAGTAAGTAACATTCTATTGTATATACTTCTTATAGCTTTCTCTTACATTTTTTTATTTCTGCCTTACACCCTTTTACTTTCTACTCTCTTTTCTTTTCTTTATTAATATATAGAAATGCTTTTGATCATATAGACACAGTAAATAATAAGATTTGCATAGGAGTTGAGTTGGGACAAAAATGTTGAGTTTTGTTACTTATTAATAAATTTGGGCTTGATTTCCCTTACATAGAGTCTGTAATAACCTGTAGAATGTATTGTGAAGGTTTTGTCATGTTTAGATGCATTTACACTGCTAAATGAATGTTTGTCACTAGTTTTTAATAAGTTTCCCGCCAAAATGTTAAGAGAGACACTCTGGGATGTGGGCTGTCTCATGCACAGTGTCCATGAGCTACTTCAAAAGCTTCAACTCTCAGAATTCTCACAGAGAAGCTGAAAGCAGCTAGTCTCACCTTTGACCTAGATATCACACTGACACATCACAGATACAGGAATGACACTACCTAATTATACTTTCTTGATTACACTGCTTATGCTTGTTTGTAAATAATCTGTCATGCTTTAACTAATAATAATTAGAACTAAATAATAGTAAATAATATGTTTTATTTTAACTCTATTAATATAAACAGTAAGTAATATTCTATTGTATATACTTCTTATAGCTTTCTCTTACATTTTTTATTTCTGCCTTATACCCTTTTACTTTCTACTCTCTTTTTCTTTTCTTTATTAATATATAGAAATACTTTTGATCATATAGACACAGTAAATAATAAGATTCGCATAGGAGTTGAGTTGGGACAAAAATGTTGAGTTTTGTTAATTATTAATAATTTTGGGCTTGATTTCACTTACATAGAGTCTGTAATAACCTGTAGAATGCATTGTGAAGGTTTTGTCATGTTTAGATGCATTTACACTGCTAAATGAATGTTTGTCACTAGTTTTTAATAAGTTTCCCGCCAAAATGTTAAGAGTGACAATCTGGGATGTGGGCTGTCTCATGCACAGTGTCCATGAGCTACTTCAAAAGCTTCAACTCTCAGAATTCTCACAGAGAAGCTGAAAGCAGCTGGTCTCACCTTTGACCTAGATATCACACTGACACATCACAGATACAGGAATAGCAGATTAATAATATGTGTTAAAAACCTATGTCCCAAACATATACATTACTATAACTCATTTAATTCATCTCATTGACAAGCATAAATAATTTTATAACTCTATACTGGAAGAAATTGTCATGTGATATATTTTAAAGCAGTAGTATAGCATGTTTGTAAAATCTGGTTACTAAAATGTGTTTGCTGTGCATTATTTTGTATAAAGCAGACAGATTTATTGAAGGGACAGCAATGTAAGATGGTGCTCAGTAAAGATACAACTCAGTGAGATCAGATATATATATATATATGTATGTGTGTGTGTGTGTGTGTGTGTGTGTATGTGTGTGTGTGTGTGTGTGTGTGTGTGTGTGTGTGTGTGTGTGTGTGTGTGTGTGTGTGTGTGTGTGTGTGTGTGTGTGTGTGTGTATGTGTATGTGTGTATGCATGTGTATGTATATATATATATGTATATGTGTATATGTGTGTGTATGTGTGTATGTATGTATATATATATATATATATATATATATATATATATATGTGTGTGTGTGTGTGTGTGTGTGTGTGTGTATGTGTGTGTATGTAGATATGTATATAAATGTTTCTGAGAATCTGCTTAACTATGAAGTATGATTTATAACAATTCTATGAATACAATATTTTATTCTATTGGCAATAATGAGTTTGAGTAAATGCTCATATACAAGCAATTCAAGGTTTTTTTTGGAAGCTGTTAACTGTATTTACATGACAGAAAATAGATGCATCCTAATATATGTAATGTCTGAATCATATTAGCCAAAGTTTTTGATTTAAATGAATGTTAGAACTTATTTTTCTCTCCTCTTGATTTCTAACATCAAGATTATTTGAATGCTATTTGCATACAAGTGTTTTATATTACACGGATGTATATAGTAGTATGAACAGATTTAAAAAAAAAAAAAAAAAAAAAAAAGGTTTATTTTAGTTTATATGATGCTGTTTTACCAAATGTGTAGTCTTGTCTTGCTAGATAATTGAATTGAAAACTGTTAACTTCAGTTAATTATAACTAGTATTAAATTGATAAGGTGGTAGCTGACATACTGCTGCTTAGGGTAGGGGGTTAACTTGAGTGGTAAATACTACTCTAAGTTGGAGTTTACAACTCCAGGCTGGATGCAAGGTTTAATCCTTACATTATTTTCACTTGTTCATTGTTATTTGTATATAGTTTTGACATCCACAATATATTTTGTACATTCATTGTCACTACAAACAAAATTGAATCCTATACAAATCCCATAAGAGATTCAATAAATACAGCTATATTTAAAGGTACACCTAAAGGAGGAGATGTAACATTACTTATCTTGTTATTTGTTATTTTGATCATAAGATTCTTAAGTTTTAAAAATGCCAAATGACATCTTTAAAAGGAATTTCTTTAAACATTAATGGATTGAATAATCCATGTAAAAGGGCAAGCCTAATAAGATACATTAATTTACATAAGGCCAACTTAGTCTTCCTACAAGAAACCCATCTCTTGAAAAAAGATATTGATAAACTAGCCACAAACAAATATACAGTATTGGTTAGTTCAGAGCACACTCAGAAAAAAAGAGGAGTGGCTATTTTATGGATTAAAAGTATGCCCATTCCTAAAACCATTAAGTCTTATCAGGATGACAAAGGAATGTTTTGTATGGTTACAATACAAATTAATGGGAAGACTTACACTTTAATTAATGTATATTGAATATCTGGAATTGGTATTAATACAGTGAAACATCATCTTGATAAGATCATATCATTCTCTATAGGAGATATTATTTTAGCTGGTGACTTTAATTGTATACTACATGAAAGTGATACTACCACTATAGGAAAGAGAAGAATTACATCTAATGCAAAACATTTAAAGGATTTTGCTAATTCTTATCATTTGAATGATATTAATAATCAGATAGATTCAAAATCATTACCATACACCTTTTTTTCTAACAGATACAAAACTTATTCAAAAATAGATAGGGTCTTTATTTCTAACCAGATGGTAACAGATTTAATTAATTCCAAAATCATTTCATGTCCTATATCTGATCATAATTTGATTGTTTTTGAATTCATGATAAAAAATACTCATAATGTTCAGATCAAAAGGATACCAGCATACTTAACTCAACTTAAAGACTATAAAGAATATATACTTTCAGAAGTAAAACATTTTTTAGACATAAATAACACTCCTGAAGTCTCCATTGTTTATGTTTGGGATGCCTTAAAATCATATCTATATGGACAAAGTATCATATGGTATAATAATAAAAGGAAATCTTGGGATAAGGAATTGTTAGATATTCAAAGTAAATTAGACTCTTATAAACATAATAATAAAGAAAATATTATGGACAAGAAAGTTATTGAAGAAATAAGCAAACTAAATGAGAAATACAAAGAAATTTTAACTCATAAAGTTAAAATAACTTTAGAGAATACAAGTTTTGTCTTATTCAATAAGCCCCAAATACTTACATAGACTTAAAAATAAAACAAAAGGTTGAATAAACAAAACCATATCAAAGAAATCTTTTCTCTAAGGAAAAGAAGAATGTTTCTAGTATACCAGAAATACTAGATGAATTTAGAAATCACTTTCACAAAATTAACCATAATAATATTAACATGGAACCTAAAGATAAAATAAAGGAGTTTATAACCACAAATATGAATAAAAAGCTTAATAAACAACAGATTAAACTATTGGACAAGAGTATTTCATATACAGAAGTTATTACACAAATAAATAAGCTTAAATCAAACAAAGCACCGGGTAATGATGGTATTATACCAGAGATATATAAAATCCTTTCTAAAAATACATATTCATTAATACATAAGGTTTTTATTTTGGCCCAAACTGAGTTAATAACCCCCATCTTGGCAATATACATTTATTTCACCAATTTTAAAACCTAATAAAGATCCAACTAGATGTTCTTCATATCGCCCATCTCATTACTTAATGTTGATTATAAAATGTTTATGAATATCTTTGCTGATAGATTGAAGACAATCATTCCCGGCATTATAGATATAGATCAGACAGGCTTCATTGTAAATAGAAATACTTTTGATAATATAAGAAGAACTTTAACATTAATAGATTTTGCAAATAGGAAAAGAAAGATTTAACACTTATTAGTCTTGATATAAGTTCAGCATTTGATTCAGTAAGTTGGGACTATCTGTTTACCTTAATGAAGTGCACAAACTTCTCGGATGCATTTGTAAATCTAATTGAACATTTATACATAGGAACGTTGGCTTATATTAAGGTAGGAACATATGTTTCACAGAAAATACCCATTCTTAAAGGTACAAAACAAGGATGTCCACTTTCTCCACTATTATTCACTTTAGTAATGGAGCCTTGGGCTAATTTGATCAGAAACAGTACTGACATAGAGGGTTTTGAAATAGATGAAAATACAACATCCAAAATTTAACTTTTTGCAGATGATGTTCTAATTACATCAGCAGGATCTAATTCTTCTATACAGTCTCTATTTGATAACATGATGAATTTTAAAAGTATTTCTGGTTTAATATTCAATGAAGAAAAACTAAAATACGACGTATAGATACACAAAAATATTCTCATTAGTGATTTTGCTAAATATGTACCCAATTCAGGTCAGATAACTTATTTAGGTATAATACTATCTAAAGATATTAAATATATTATATATAATAATTATAATAGCTGTTTTCTTAATATACAAAATCTTTTTAATACCTGGAATAATATGTTTTTTACTATGGAGGAGAGACTTACAATTATTAAAATGATAATATTCCCCAAGATTTTATACTTAATACAATCAATAATACTTCCACCTACAAAAATAATTATCAAGAAACTGAACACACTAATGTTAAATTTCTTATGGGCACCTAATAGACCTAGGATTGCATTAAAGAAACATACTAATAGCTGGTCTCAAGGGGTATTTCTTTTCCAGACTTTAATTTATATACTATCTCTTCTATTGTAAAAGTTATTACTTTATTAATAGATCAGTCATATGTCACAAAATGGAAAGATTATTGGGAGCTAATTAGTATACACTTCATGAAAATCTCCTTAACACATAAAAATATGATTGTAAATAACTCCATGTTATGGTTACTAAAGGAATTTTGTACTTCACCTATTACACCTAAACATATGGTTTGTTACCCATTAAATATTATTATTAGTTATCGTAACTTTATATTCATGCACCCTAAGTATAGGGAATGGAATTTTATTGTATTTCCTATAATGTATACTCAGGGTATGCTTTTGTCATCTACTTCTGAAGGAACTCATTTAGCTATAGATAATGATCTGAAGTACTGGTATCAGTTGATATCTGATAATAAAGTTAAAAATCTAGATTTCTTAAAACAAGAATTTGATCTAAGAGAAACTTGCTGGTTAGAGGTTCAGACCTTTAGACAACATCTCATTAATAAAATAGATTTAATGTCTATAACTGTTAAAGAATCTATTCCAACACTGATTGATTACTTGATATTAAATTTACAACATAAAGTTTCTGATAAAGGTAAACTTTCATACATACATAAAGTTATCAGACAAGAAACTTTTTACAGTGTAGATTCATACTGGAATTATTTCACTTCTATTAATGGGGACCCACCAAATCAACAAGATAAACAATATATATTGGAATCTGCTTATAGAACTACGTCTTCCATTGTCTGGAGACTTTATACATGGAAATTTTACATAGATCTTTTATACACCTTTGATGATGAATAAAATAAATAATAAAGATAATCTATGTAAGAGATGTAATGTAGAAATTAATGCTGACTGGGCTCATATGTTTTATGACTGTATAAAATTGAAAGAATACTGGAAGTCAATTAATGAATTTTTGCAGGCTCTTTTACAGATAATTTCATTATTTCTAAATCTCTTATATTATTCAACACACCTGTACCTCAAAGTGTTAAAAGGTTAAGCTTCCCTTGTTATGGTCTATTCTAGCAGTGGCTAGGAAAATAATAACTAGAAATTGGATTTCAGATACACCTCCTTCGTTTAATGAATTTAAAAATGTTATGAATATAGTGTGCCATATGGAAATAAACACAATTAGGACTAGAACAAACAGAAAAACATCTTATTTTATTGTATGGGATAATTTACAAAATTTGTTAAAAAAATTTTAATTTCAATAGCATGGTATTTTAGTTTAATTAATTGATCTGATTGTAGTGGATGTCTTTGTAAATACTTTAGTTGTTTTGTTGAATATTATAATAATACCTATTTTTAATTACTTGTATAAAATTGTTATGATATTTCTCTTATATGTTAAAACAATAAACCTGTTTTGAAAAAAAAAAATAAAGAAGAACCGTACCCACATACTCAAAAAAAAAAAATTTTTGAAGAAGCTTATGAAAGCGACTATTTGAACAACAAAAGATATTATAGATACCATTATTTAACCAATAATGAGAAGAAATTACTTGATGCACTAATTAAATATAGTTCATTTAGAATTGTGAAACCAGATAAAAGTGGTGGTATAGTTTTAGACAACCAGACAGACTATGTAAACAAAATATTTCAGATGCTACAAAACAACAAAAATATATTTTAGTATCCAAGAATGAAATTAATATTGCATACAGAAAGACTGATTTTTTTATAGCATGTTATAATTTTTATTAAATAAATACACTGCTGTGCAAGTTATATTTAGTATACCAAAGGTTTATAAAAATATAATGGATCCAACCTATAGATTAATAGTGGCAGCTCAAGGTTCTTAAAGTTACTCATTGGCTGTTGTTATAGACAGAATGCTTAATTGAATTTTATTAGAACAAAAACATGGGATTTTCTTAGAAAATTGACACAAGAACATTATAGAAACAACATCAGTTTTTAATGGTAGATGTGGTGGATCTGTTCATTAGAATGCAACATAATACACTTGGAATTATTTAGTTTAGCTCTAATGGAAAACAAAAAAACTAAACAGTAAGGAGATCAAACTTCTAACTGATGTTATGTTTACAGTATTACACAGCAATGTTATGTTTTTTTTTTGGGTGGTTATAAGCAGACTAAGGGCATAGCTATGTGTGCAGCTTGTTTTCCCATATATGCCAATCTCATTTTATTAACTTGGAAAAAAAAATATTTGATTATATTTACAATATTTCTTGGCCTATTTACAAGGCCTTCTTCACATATGTCTGCAACTTCAAAGGAAGCACCCAGATCTGTTCAGAACTGGTGGTCAAGGACACCACATATATAAATGCTGTAGATATAGCAAACTTGCTGGCTAACAGATTCAGCAAAAACTTTACCCCTCTTTCCCCTCCATCAGTAAATCAGGACCTCCCCAGTACTTGTCCCCTTCCTCTTATATCTAGGGAACAGGTCATTACTAATCTCTCAAAGGCAAAAAATACAGCCTTCATGGGATCCAATAACATCATAGGCTGCATCCTACGTGAACTCAGGCAGGAACTTGCAGCACCATTAGTCACCCTATTCAACCAAAGCCTGAGTACTGGCTTCATCCCAACTGAGTGGAGGGCAGCCACTGTCATCCCTTTACACAAAGGTGGAGTGTCCACCGATTCGGGAAATTATAGACCCATCAGCCTAATTAGCCTGATCTGCAAGCCCATAGAACACATTATCATGGACCTCATTAGCTAGGACATTGGCAACCTCCAAACACTTGATCCCCCACAGTTTGGCTTCGTCAAGTGGAGGTCATGTCTGCAAAATTTGTTCAACTTCTTTGAGACAGTCAACAAAACCATGGATGAGGGGAAAATGGTGCACACGCCTACCTTGACCTGGCCAAAGTGTTTGACACTATTCCCCACTTGGGCATAATAGATAAACTCTTCAACTAGGCATCAATCCATATGTTACCAAATGGGTAGCAAACTGGCTCACTGATAGAACCCACATAGTCAAAATAGGGAAGTCACCTCAAGCAGTAGACTCGTAACAAGAGGCATACCCCAGGGTGCAGTCTTGGGGCCTCTGTTATTTGGGATATACTTTTCTGAGGTGCAGGCCAAAACCAGTGGACTATGGATGACCAAGCTTGCAGATGACTGCAAGTTGGGTGCTGTCATCAATTCCTCTAGTGATGTGGACATCCTTCAAGATGGCCTCACTCAGACAAATGACTGGTGCCAGAAGCATGGCCTCAAGTTGAATAACAAATAATTCATCATCACCCCCTTTGGGGAGAGTGATGCCCCACATATTATCACATTAAGAACAATGTCCTAAACACTCAGTCAGTCATGAAGGATTCGGGTACCCAGGTTGATAGCAACCTGTCTTTTGACCACCATGTTACTTCTGTGGGACGGAAAGCCTTCTACATGGCCCACCTCATAAGTAAGAGGATCTCATCCAGAGACAAGGAAGTCATAACATCCCTATATTCTTCCCTTATAAGACCCATTATTGAGTACAATGCACCTTTTGGCATGTACCTCGCAAAGCACATGCAGCAGCTGGAGAGACCACAGTGATTCCTCACCAGGAGAATCTAGGGCCTCAAACATCTACCATACACAGATAGGCTATAAACCCTATCCCTGTACTCAGTTTCATACAGACTCCTCAGAGGTGACCTCTATATGTCATACAAGATGATCATGGACCCCATGTGGATGGGACTACTGCATATCCGGAAGTGAAGCCCCACTCGAGTAACCTGCATGCACTGTCTCAACCTGGACTGTTACATTAAAAAGACTTGTTGGTGGGACAGATTTGTGTCCCAGAGACTCCCTCATCTATGGAATAGACTCCCTCTCCACATCAAGCAGAGTACCTCTTTACCCCTTTTTAAGCGCAACCTGGTAACTGGATGGGAAACAGAAAATATACCCCTGGGATTCCACCCATGTCCCTGCTGGACAGGGGTATTAGGGTGCTGAGTTGTCTAAACATGGGCTAAACTCTTGGCTAGGCTTATAAGGGCCTCAGGGCCAATAGCCTTGTAACCTCCTATGATCCTATGAAATTTTCATCAATCACATTTGGTCGATATATTTTATTATTTGGGAAACATCAGAAGATAAAATTATGACATTTACTGATTACATCTACAACAATACCATCTTCTTGAGAATTACATATTCACATACTAAGGAGATGACTTATTTCTTAGATGTTACTTTTTCATTTTTGGAGATAGATGTGCTTCCACTATTTTTAAGTAGAACACTTTTTCTAATGCTTACCTCTACTACAAGAGTAGTCAATCCTGGTATTGTAAGAAAAACTTAAAGGACTATATATCCATGTAGCTAGAATTCCGGGCAGTCAATAAACTTTGTGTAGGCTCAGCGTGAAGCCTACACAGAGTTTATGTGTTTGCGCGATGAACAGTAATTACTTATGCATGCCACGCATTTTGCTTACATGCATACAAGCAAGGTTTTGTAAACATATAAGCAGCATGAAGGCATACAATACAAGCAGACAAGTTTACCTATGGGCAAACTTGCTCTGCAGAATTCTGCGAACAACCACAATGACTATCAGGGCTAAAATGAATGTAATGAATATAGTAAGAGCCCATTTTTAAAAAAGTGTACTCAGTGCAATGGACACTACAGCATGTTTTTGACATACTGAAATAAAGGTTTTGTGGTGATCATCAAGGGTATATGGAATGCAGTGTGAATACACTAGTCTGGGGAATTGAAAAGGTCCACAGATATGAATGGCAGGAATGAAGAAAGAGGAAGAGGACACGTGAAGCATGGTAATGTACTCCAGATACAGGCACATCAATGTACTTGCACCCCAAAGACAAGTCAATAGAATGAAAAATTGTCACATATGTACATAGGTTCATAGGTTCATAGGTTGGTACTAGGCTATCGGCCCTAGGGCCTATGCAAGCCTAGCCATGACAATTCCCTGGATATTTATTCCCACAATATTTACTTCTCTGGACCCCTGTCTAGCAGGGCAACTGACATGATCCCTTAGGTGAATTTCCTATGTCCCATCCAATCATCAAGGTTCCTTTTGAAGAGGGGCAATGAGGTGCTCTGCTTGACATGTATGGGCAGTCTATTCCAGAGTATGGGGAGTCTCTGGGTCAGGAACCTATCCCTCCAGCATGTTTTGTTCATTGTGATGACAAGGTTTAGATCCCTGGAGCATGTGGCTCTGAGGGACTGGGATTTCTTTAAGTGGAGCATGTCCAACAGACCAGGGTTTGATATGGCCTTGTATGTTAAGCAGAGATCGCCTCTGAGTAGACGATATGCCACAGAGTATAGCTGGAGTTTTTTTAGATGGTCAGCATATGGCATCTGCTTTAGGCCTGTGATTCTTTTAGTGAGGTATTTCTGTGGCCTTTTCAGCTGTTGGAGATGTCTTGTGAGGTACATACCAAACAGGGCATTATACTCTATAATGGGTCTAATGTGGGATGAGTACAGTGGGGCAATGACCACCTTTTTTCTGGATGAAAAGCCCTTAGTAATGAGTTGTTCCACATAGAAGGATTTTCTGACTGCTGTAGCGATGTGGTTATCGAAAGTGAGACCACTGTCCACCTGTGTCCCTAAGTCTCTCATCACACTTTTGATGTTTAGTGTCCAGCCACCTATGTCGTAATTCATGGGCACATGTTTTTTTCCAAAGGGGATAACTATACATTTCTTGGCATTAAGCTTGAGCCCATGGGTCTGGCACCAGGCATCTGTTTCTGTAAGGCCCTTTTGTAGAATACACACATCATTTGGGGATTTAATAATGACTCCCAGTTTGCAGTCATCTGTGAACTTTGTTAGCCAGAGTCCCTTAGTGTTGGCCTGTACTTCAGAGAAGTAGATGCCAAACAAGAGTGGTCCCAGGACTGAACCCTATTAACTCCACTTGTTAAATGTCTAGAGCTGGATTTGGAGTCAGCTACTTTTACAGACTGGGTTCTGTCAGTAAGCCAGTTGGCAACCCATCGGGTAACGTAGGGATTTATGCCCAGCTTACTAAGTTTATCTATGATTCCAGAGTGGGGGATGGTGTCAAAGGCCTTGGCGAGGTCCAGATAGGCTGTGTGGACTGCCTTACCCTTGTTCACAGCTCTAGAGACTGATTTGAAGAAGTCAATCAGATTGAGGAGACAAGATCGGCCCTTCACAAACCCAAACTGGGTGGGGTCCAGTGTTTGAAGGTTGCTGATGTCTTTGTTTATAAGTTCCATGATAATGTATTCTATGCCCTTGCAGATCAGGCTTGTCAGACTGATGGGATGGTAGTTCCCAGGATCCAAGGCAGATCCCCCCCTTGTGGAGTGGAATAGCTGTAGCTGTGCGCCACTCAGTGGGCATGAAGCCTGAGGTGAGGCAGTGATTAAACATGACACTTAGGTGATGTCCCAGTTCATTTTGTAGTTCATGTAGTACACAGCCTGGATGTCATCTGGTTCCATGGAGGCTGTATTCTTAGCTTTGGAGAGTGCGGTTTCTACCTGTGTGGCAGTGATTACTGGAATTTGGCAATCTTTTGGTATTGAGATGGGCTCTTTAGGGGGTGAGAGGGGGGTGAAATTGGCACTAAATCGATCTGCCAGGATATTGGCAATATCCTTGGGATCAGTATATTTCATGCCATTCTGTTGTAGCTCAGAGCAGATCTGAGCATTGCCATTTAGATTCTTGACATAACTATAGAATGCCTTGTGGCTGTCTTTGGAATCTTTGGCAATTTTATTTTCGTAACTAGCTTTTGAGGATTTTATGTGGGATCTCAGCTTCTTACTGAGGTTGGTAAGGGAGTTTTTTGCATCCTGGGATTTTCCTCTTTTCTGCAACAGTTTCTTCCTTCTGTTGTATAGTTTGTTTATAGCAGGGGACCACCAGATCGGCTTCCTTTTTTTGCAGAAGAGCATCTGGGTTCTATTTGGGATAGCACGATTCATGCACGAGTGGATGTGCTCGTACAGTGCCTTAGTGTAGGATTCTGCAGTCGAACTTTCAGTATATTACATATATTACAGTATTTACAGCTGTTTACACCTCCTGTGCAGGTATATTAATATAATCACACAGTTATAGTATATTATGTGACTGTCACACAAGGTCACATTTCAGTGGACATGATTGGCTGAGATATAAACACCCTGACATGATCACTGGAGAGGACATTTAGCAAGGAGGCTATATATGCAAGAGGTATGTATATATGAAGGTGTGCAAAATTACTTGCATGAATATGACTGAAATGCCAGCATAGCTCTCAACCAATCAGGGACACATAGCAACAGGCTCATGGATAACAGTAAACAGAAGCAGGCACAGTCATGGGCAGCATATTATAATAATACCACCATTAATCTGTGACATTGACATAAAATATGTGATTTTGAGTTATTATACATGTTCTGCAGGAACACACTTGTACAACTGTGATGATTTGTCCATAATCTGTAAGTGGAATCGAGCATACCTTCCCACTTTTTGGAGGTAAGAGGGACACTGTTATACCTGTATTTAAAATTAGGAGTAATCCTGGCTAGTTGAGAAGTTTGCCATAATCCACACTTACAAGAAGGCAACCACTGCCATCAATATTGTAAATGACCTGTGTATTTACTGAATGCATCATAAGAAGACATATCACACATGCATCTCGTAGAACACCTTGAAGGGAAGTATGCACTCTCAACTACTAATAGGTACGCATCACAAAGAATACTTACGTATGGCCGAAAAAATGTGTGGAAGCTCACTGTGGCAAAACTAATAAACGTGAGTAAATCATTCCTGGAAGGCATAAGTATCAGCTATATGGATAACAACATTTAAAAAACAACATAGTATTATAAGTAGATTCCCTACACTCAGCTGTATATTGCATTCATCTGCCACAGGTAACAGCAATGGATATGGTCTGCAGCATCTGCAATTAATGTGTGAATTAAGAAGTGATCCATTATAATGAATGGTACAGCAATATGTGAGACTGATGGCAATGCATCGGTATGCCCATTTACACAGAAACTACTGCACTGAAAAGTGTAGTGTCAATGAGTGAGGACGCTGTGAGTTTAAGCAACATTGTGCATAGATAACCATGCTATGCTATAGGACATAAAGAGCCATTCACCATCACTCAGCATTGGTGCACAATGCCAAACTCTGTGCAAATGCAGAGGACAAAAAGTGAAGGCCTTTATCAGAGATTTATTATTTGTGTGTATGTGGTGTAGAATTCTATGCCATGACTGGATTAAAAGTATAACAATTGGGTAGATAGGATAGTGGCAAAATGGGGGACAAACAGGACGAAGAACAAAGGGGAAGCAATATAGGAAAATGCATGAGAGAATTAGGAAAGAACCATAGATATCCACTTCTTCAGCAGTGTAATATGAACGTTTATAACATTGGATAAATTTGGACTGTTACCACAACACAGATGGGTGAAAACAACACAATTGTGTTTTATAGCCAATTGGACCAAATCAAATGTGTTGAGAAGATATGTGTGAAGTGCAGTTGATCAAGAATGGTAGCACCTAAGAGCAGCATGTTAGGAGTACAGAAAATATGTGTAGCTGAGCCAGGTATGGAAATAAAGTACATAAGGCAAGCTGCCGGTGGATTGCAGAAGTCTGGGAAGTCATCAAAAGAAAGAAGGAGTGCAGGAAGAAGTGGGAGATAGAAAAGATTGACCAGGCTAGGAAGGACTACTGGTTGGCTATCAACGAAGCTAAGAAAGAAGTTCCAATAGCAAGGAATAGGGCATCAGAGGCACTCTACCAACTTCTGAAAGAAACTATATCAGGTTGTAAGGCAAAGACAGAAAAGTAAAGAAGATAATTAGACACCCTTCATAAGGGATGCCAGCAACAACCTGCTCACCAGTCCACAGGACTTCAAAGACAGATGGAAGGAGTACTTCCAGCAGCTTTTGAATGAAGAAAAACCCACAGAAGTTGTACTGCCCCAGAAACAGCCTACAACGAGAGAAGCAAAGGAGCACACCCTAGAAGAAGTAAGACCAGCACTAAAGAAAATAAAGTCAGGGAAAGCAGCAGGTTTAGATGAGGTTACAGCAGATATGATAATGGTGCTAGGTGAGATTGGGGATATGTGGCTCCTGAGGGTACTCCTAGCAGTGTGGAGAAAAATGCATATTTCAGATGACTGGAGAATAAGCATACTCATGGTAGTGTACATGAACAGTGGGGACATCCACAACTGTGGGCAGTACAGAGGCATCAAACTCCTATCATATTGCATGAAAGTTTGGAAAGGGTGATGGATAAAAGGATATGCGGAGTAGTAGAATGTAAGATGGGAGATGAGCAGTTCGGATTCAGGTCAGGATGCAGCTCAAATGACTCGATATTTGCAGTAAGACAGATACTTGAGAAGAAGCTAGAGATGAGGAGAGAGTCCAACTGGGCATTGGAGAAGGCATATGAGAAGGTCTCAAGAAAGTTGATATGGGCAGTACTGTGGTGGTTTGAAGTCCCAGAAACATTGGTAGAATTAGTGCAGACTATGTACAAGAACCCAATAACTCAAGCACGAACAGTGTTCAGCCTCACAGAGGGGCTCCCAGTGGGAGTGGGTGTACACCAGGCTTTGGCTCTGAGCCCACTGCTGTTCATACTGGTGATGGAGTACATTAGCAAACAGGTCGGAGGGGATGGATCAACAAAGTTGCTGTATGCAGATGATGTGGTATTACAGACAGACTCTGAGCAAGAAGGCACATGGGATGAAACTAAGCCCAGATAAGACTGTATTAATAGCAGCAAACTGGGGAAATCAGAAGAAGCTGAGAATATAGAGAGATGGGAAGATAGTGGAATAGGTAAACAGCTTCAAGTATTTGGGAGGGAAGGTTGTGGAGAAGGGAAGTCTGAATGAAGAGGTCAAAGCTAGAATCAGAGGCTGCAGCCAACTGGCATAGAGTGTCAGGTGTGGTCTATGACAGAAGAATGCCAAAGAAGCTGAAAAGTAAGGTGTACAAGACAGTGCTGTGACCAGTACTCCTGCATGGTACAGAAACCTGGGAAGTAAAGCCAGAACAGTTGAAGAAGCTAGAGGTGATGGTGGTAGGATGCACACTGTGGGACAGACGAAGAAGTGAGGACATAAGGGCAGAAGAGAACATATTGCAGTTGTTTGGACATGTGCAGAAAAGCAGAAGACAATCTGGTGAGGAAGATTTAGGACAGACAGGAAGAAGGTCATAGGAGCCAAGGACATCCAGCAAAGAGGTGGATGGATTGTGTGAAAGAAGATCTGTGACAGTCATGCATGAGTGTTGAAGAATGCGGGAGTGTGGCACTGAATCGAGAGAGCTGGTGACAGTTAACACAATACCACGACCCCATGTAGAAAAAATGGGAAAAGGAGGGCTGATGATGATGATGATGATGATAATGATGATGATGATTCTGATTATGTGTGAAGTGCAGAGCTATGTATGGGACAATTTTTTTTTTTTTGTGGGACAAGTGCCCAATTTTTTTTTATTCTATTTTAGTAAGAGAGGAATGTTGGGTAAGCAGTGCAGGTATGTCAGGGTCAGGTAAGTCGTGTAGGTGAGGAATTGGGTGCAAACATGATAAATAAGACAGAGACAGGGAATGTGAGGGACACAAAAGGTTGCGAGAACACTATGATTGGGGGATAGGGAGGGGACATCAAGGCCCATGCCCATCAAGCATGGGGACAGTGAAAATCTAGTCCTCACCCTCAGAACTATCACCACTATCCCCTTCCTCAGCTTCCTGTTGGAGTGCTTGATGTTTTTTGTTTTCTCAGCATTCCAACAAGCATCTTTTCCATATGCCTGTGGCATGCAGCGATGGTGCCGTCTATGACCTCATGCACAATGCCTGGCAGCACCAGCCAGGTTTGCCACTAATGTATAGAAGAGCAATATTTTTAATAAAATAATAGTTAATTTGTGCTGCATACATACCCCTTTCTTCTGTCAGTCTTTCTAAGTGTTTAGCATGGGCTTCCATGTTCGCTGAAATCTCCTGGGCAGCTGTAAAATAAAGAGGAGAGAGAAAAACAGTAGAGCATTATGCATACCAGTCTTGGCTGTCTCCAGCTTTGTATATAATTTAAACTATCTTTATCTGTATACTTACACAACTGTGGGATTTCAGCAGTCCTAAACTCTATCCACTGGTTGAGTTGTTTCTGCTTGCATCTTTTCAGGTCAGTTTAATGGTTCCTGCATTCCTCCCCAGTGTTTGGGATACCAGTCACACTGGAGACAGCCTTGGTTAGACTATACCAAGCCTCTGATTTATACTGAGACTTGGTATAGTCACCCTGCAAAAGCCTTTGGCTGTGGTGTTTTACAAGGAGTCCAGTGAATATTCTGGACTCCTCTACACCCAAGCCATAAGCCTTAAATTGGGAACCTTCTTTCCTAGCTCTTGCCATGTCCATACAGGTCATATACAAGTCATAAAGAAACAGTTAAAGTGTTTTCCCACAAATTCATGATATTATATTTTACGGCTAGTGTGCAGATTTACACAACCATGCCAACCGTGTTTGCGTCTCGGATGACAACAAATGATAGAATATTTTTGGAAGAAGTTGATTTTATCGCTAATTTATTTCTTGAAAGAGGTTATCCTGAGGCACTGTTGCAGGAAATTAGTGGTGATATTATTAATAGAAGGAAAACTACATTTTCACCCATTTTGACAATTGGCTTACGTGCAAACCTTGACAGTTCAACAAGAAAGTAATACTATTTCAAATATGATATCACCTATTCCTAGATGTACCATTGACATGTCTATTGATAGTAATCACATTAAAAAAGTGATTACAAATAATTGGAAGATCATTCTTTTTAATAATGATTTAGTTAGGATTTTAGGCAATGCACCCAGTTTTGTTTAAAAAAACATACTATTAAAAACATTTAAAAAAATGACAACTTGATAACTGCACCGATATCAAATAAAACTAATGGTATATCCAAATGTTTTGGCTGTAACACATGTAGGTACATTCAGGAAGGCCCTTTTATTTACTTGTATCACTTGGACAGAAGTATTAGTGTAAAAGGTAGATTTAATTGTAATTCTTCTAATATAGTTTACATCGCATTATGCTCAGGTTGCACCGCATTTTATGTAGGTATGACCACTAGGAACCTTTGCACAAGAATAAGGAAACACTATTACACTATTAGAACTGGAGCTGATAAGAATGCTTTATTTAAGCACTCAATCACCTGTAGTTCATATAAAAAATTTATGTTTAGTGTTTTAGAACAAGTTGATAAAGACCTTAGAGGTGGTAACATTAAAAACAACGTTGAAAGGAAAGAATCATTGTGGCAGCTTAGATTAGATGTAGATAGGTTCCCTGGTTTAAATGAATTTATTAACATTAAATGTTTTTTAACAGAAGGTAATTAACATCTGGTGTTATATGTAGTAAAGTACTGGAGTTTATACATTTTATTTTCAATCTATTTTATAGTATTAAATAATATGTATGTTATATTATTGTATTAAATTTATTAATTTATATATGAGAGCACACATAGTATGCTTAACATTTTAAGTATTGTTTCAGTTGCAAGTGTTATATTACTTTAAGTTAGTAAGCACAGTAAAGTAGATTATTGTTTTGTAATTAATTTAATTGTTAATTAAGTATGGGAGGGGCATGTTTTACTTGTATTTAAACTTGGGAAAAGTTTGTATAGATGTATTCTGAAGAAGTCTTTTGACGAAAGTGTTAAGTAAAAGGTTTTTACACTAATTTCTTGGCTGGTTTTCTCTGGTGTTCCAGTGTTTGGTTTGCAGTCTTTTGTTAACTGGTGGTCGATTTTCTTACGTGTTTGCATGATGTTAAGCAGAGAACAACAATGCCAAGCAGAGAGGTAGGCAGTTTATGAAATACAAAGGGTAATGTGACAGTTGGCATTAGTTTATGAGTTGTACACTGCTGTACCTGTTAGATGACTTAACTTTTTAGTCATGTATTGAGGGTATACATTTTATGACTTGACACATCTTTTGTGTGGTTTTACACACTAATAAAAGTCATTTGTGCAATGTGGGATTAGAAGCTATGCAAAATAGATAATCCACATTCTTCCACATAGGTGTGTTTTCCTCCTTCCTACAGAAGAAGTGGTTGTTAGACATGGTATAGACACATTGAAGAGATAGTGGTTAACCATGTATATGTGTCACCTAACAAGGTCCTGGTTTATATATTCATGAGTTTATAACTATCATTGAAGTATGAAGTACATCCTAGGGTATTAAAGAAACTTTTAATTACAGAACCATAACTGTCAGTATACTCACAGTCATACATATATTTCACATGATATCTACTGCCGAACATAGTTAATGTTATGTATATTATCTTTATATTGTTCTTAATTTTTAAAAAAATGAGTTGAATGGCATTAATGAAATTTGGAGTATGCTAGATTAGAATCCTGGCTCACTTGTACTGTGAGCACAAATGTACACCTGCTGCCAAAAGGAAAGCTGGGTAACAGGTATATTTTTAGTTATTACTGTCTAGAGTGCTCATTGCCACTGAGGACTTGTTTGTTAGACATGTTCATTAGTTATATAAACACATTAAAGAGTTGAGTGTTTAACCATGTATATGTGTTTCATGAAAGTTCAGAAAATTAATTTTTAATTGTATAACCATAATTGTAGGGATACCCACAGTTAGACATACAATATACATGATATGTGTATGCTCAATCTACCTGCTATATATAGTTATTTGTATGTGTAATTATTTTTATATTGTTAATTTTTATCTAAATTGCAGTGGACCAGCACTAATAAAAGTTATAGTTTGCTGGATTAGAACCCTGGCTTACCAATATTTTGACTATTAATTTACTCCCACTGCCACAGATAGAGCTAGGCAGCAACAATAATTTTTACACTCTTTATGTGAACGGATGCTGACTGCCACTCAGTGCCATTTAACTTGTTTTCATGATACAAGACCACACATGTTATAATGTATCTTTTTAGAAATTGACAATGTATTTTTATTTTCTGCAGGTATTGTGGAAGCATACTTACAGCCATGTAATGCCACTTAGCGTGTTTTCAAGATGGAAGGCAAAAGGTGTAACAATGTACCTTTTTAAAATTAATAATGTCGCCTTATTGTCTGTGGAATTACACTCCCTGGGATTCATGACAAAAATATTCCATGCAGGGAAAGTGTAGGCCCTCCTGGACGGAATATGGCTGCTTCGTGATCCACGGATGTGCCGTTTTGATGTGCATGAGCGTCCCTACACTGTTCCTGCATGGAAAGCCATGTAGGATGCTAATCAGCTCATTTACTGGTAAAAACCGTGCAAATGAGGTAATTGAGCAATCCTGCAAGGAGGCTGGTCTCCGTGCAGCAACAGTGGTATTTGCAGAAATGTATTCGGTTACTAACCGAATACATTTCTGCAAATAAACAAACGGAGCCCTGACAGCACCCAAAAAAGCATGTATTAAATACATTGGGCATGCCAATGGCCAAATATATGGCCATTGGCATTTAAAAAAGCCCAATATTGTAAAAAATAAAGTTTATTTTTTTTGGCTGATCTCGGCCATTTAAGCATGGGGAAATGCCGTGCAAATGGGATGGTGGGGAAAATAAAAAAAAGGGAAAAGACAAGTGTAGGGAAAATCTGCATTTTGCCATGATAGTCAATGGCATGCAGAAGGTAAAAATGGCAGGGAACAATGATTACTAAGGGGAAGGACGTGGTGTAGTGCAGTAACTAGGGATTAAGGCAGTAGGGTATGTAAATGAGGGGACATATACTGAATCGCAAAATACTTCTGTCACACTGCACCTACCCATGTAGGTGCTGTAACATGATGGTGTAGGCAGGAGGGGCAGCTAACATGAAAAGGATGTGTGTCATAGTTGGTGTAAGCACATTGGAGCTCCGCGAACTGTGTATGCACTTAGCTAAGCACAGCTAAGCTAGGCGGTGTGTCCCATATAGCTTAGCTGTGCTTAGCTAATGACATCATTGTTTACACTAGCTCCATGGGTTTGTACAGTGCACCCTGGGGCATAAAGAGGAAGGATAGCTGAAAATGGGAGGAGATGTAACAAAAAAAAAAAAGAGAAAGAAAGTACAACAGCACAATAAAGGAGAAATGAAGTACAAATCACTAATATGGGACTCTTGTATCTCACAATGGGCCATTGAAAGCACTCAATAATACAGCTGGCAGGTGGCTGCATAGCTGAAAATGGGAGGAGATGTAAGTAAAAAAAATTAAAAAAGGGCAACAGCAGACTAAAGGCAAATATGCACAAATTACCACTAATGCCTCTAACACTCACAGTGACCAATTCAAAGCCATGGGTAATATAGCTGGCAGCTGGAATGTATCATAGACCCAATCACATAGGCAGCAGTTGCAGCACAGCACACCACTACAAAGTATGCAAACACCCCTCATTCTGTTTTTTCCCACAAACTCTGCACTTTTGGAGTAAACCTGGGAATTTTAACTGACAAAATGCTAGGGGCTACCATCACTTTGATACATCAGTATGTGCTGTAGGCAGACGATGGTGTGGAGGATAATGCTTTACAACAGCCCCGGACTCAGGAGGAGGAGAAGAGTGTTCAGACCCAGGGTAGCCTACCAGAGGCTACATGACATGGAGATAGTAGAGTGCTACAGGGTGGACAGGGACATACTTCAGCAAATAGTGGAGCTATGCCTGCCTCACCTCACATCCAGAACGAACAGAGAGGAACCCATCCCAGTGGATACTAAGATATGTGTAGCCTTAAGAACACTAGCTACAGGTACTTTCCAAAGACCTACTGAGGATATCATGGGAGTGTCACAGGCATCTGCATCCAGAGTAGTCCACCAGTTCCTGGATGCCATGCTACCAATTACCCATGACCACATATACTTCTCCAACACCCATGAGGAATTGACCAGCCATATGCATCTCTTCCACCATGTAGCTGAATACCTGGAGGTACTGGGTGCCATAGACTGCACGCACATCCACATCAAAGCACCACCCGGTAAGCAGAGTAGGGTCCACATAAACTACAAGGGCTTCCTCTCCATCAACTTCCAGATCATGTGCAATGCACAGGGCATTATCATGAATGTGTGTGCTGGCAGCCCTGCAAGCATGCAAGCAATCACGACTCCCATATTTGGCATTCCTCACAGCTGTATCAGGGATTTGCCAGGGGGGAAATCCCATATGGCCATCTGGTGGGGGACGCTGACTATGCACTGGAGCCATGGATGATGACACCCATCAGAAATGCATACACACCCATGCAGGAATGCCATAATGAGGCACACGCACAAACCAGGATCATTATACAGTGTGTGTTTGGGATGTTCAAGTCACGGTTCTGCTGCCTGGACATATCTGATGGAGCCTTGCAGTACTTTCCATTCACATGTCCACACATGTTCATAGTATGTGCCATGCTACAATATGACCCTGCGGAAACAGCTGCAGCAAGAACAGAATGGGGAAGGGCCACACAGCCCCCCACCATTGCTAAGGTCCCCACAGGCACAGAGGAACTCGGATAAGGAAATCCCTGATCCAGCCCCTATAGACAAATGGAGGTGTGCCCAGTATGGCCTGGTATTGGCAAAGAGACAATGCATAACACACACACTGGGACTGTAGGCACCCAGGGAGGGACACCTCTCTCTACTCGCACACACAGTAAAAAGGGATGACACACACATCACACTACCTGTAACTTACCATGTATAGGCAGTATACTGTGTACGTCCAACATAGGCAGCCCTCAAGCTCTGTACACACAACTGCCACAGACACAAGGCAAGTCAGTTTCCTTATCAGTAAATTAATGTGTCAGTATGTTCTGCAAGCATATGTATGGTATTGTTGCATGCATGCAAGTGAATGGGCCAGACTACTGGGGATAAAGCAGACAACTGACAGCTATGTGGGACACCAGGAAATGTTTGTCCAATATTGGCTTCCTAACACTATGTAGTAGTACCCAAGGTGGCAAATCCCACTGCAGTATATGTGTGGGGCAAACTAACTGGGGGGGTGTGGGGTCCTACATCCACCCCTCAGACCCACACAGCAAGTCAGCTGTAGAAAACAAGAGAAATATCTGGAAAAGCTCCACAAATGGCAACAATGTTGAATCACCCTCGACAGACCCACAAAGTCATAGCACAGCAGGTCTCGCAGTTGCAGTAAGGCTCTGAAGGGTACCAAGTCTGACATGCAAATGCATGCCATTACTATTTCACCTCTGCTCTTTACTGATATGCCTGTAGTCCCCAAAACAGGGCACAATAGTATGGTAAATGGAATCAAAATGTAAAGCAAATATCAGCACAGTCTCTGCAAATGTCTACTGTTGACAGGTATGCCCCCCCAAATACCCACAGAAATGCAGTGATATGTATGGTTGCAGGGAAACAGCAGCATAACACAGATTGGTAGGCCTGTCCCAATGCACATGAAAACATGTTGTATTTGCTCAATATGCAGTGGTCAATGAGCTATGTCCATGTGTGGTCAATACTGTCAGGATCTGGCTAGCATGTTCTCCTGGCTGTCACCTTGTACTGCCTTAGGTACAGGCTGTCTATCACAGGGCCATGTGCAGATAACAGCAGTGCCAATGATTATGCATGTCAGTGACACCTATTGCTCTGCCACTAACATACATGAATGTCACAGTGCTATATGGAATATACTACACATATAATGGACTTTTTGATAGCTGTGTAGCCGAGGTGCAAGGGCGTTTGCGAATAATCATGCTTCTTGGTACTGTTGCCAGTGGTCATTGTCAATATGGCTTTTTTCCTTGTTTTATGTCTGCTTTTGCATTTAATGGATATGCCTGCACAGTACAATGCAGTCTGCACCCACACCCATAACACCAAATGTCTGACAGCAGCAGGTCTGAACAAGGGCAGAAGTAAATGTGGAACAAAGGTACAATGATAGGCATGTGTGGTAAATATTGCCCTGACATACTGAGAAAGTTGGTAGGGTGTGGGGTTCACAGTATCAGGAATTGTCTGAAGGTTATGTAGGCTGACACAGTAATGTCTGTCAATATTTTGTAACATCACTCTTCAATTATACTGAAATAATTTGCCATAATATCACGTTTATGCAGACTGGACAAAACCTCTAGCCAAACACCCAGACAATCTGCCAAAAAATGTACAGCAGACAGGTATGGCCACAAAAGGATATCAAATCTCAGGTTACACAGATACCACAGACGCAGAAGATCCCCAACCAGTATATCAACAAGTTGCTGGACTATCACTCAACTGGCTGTAGCCACACCTCCCAACAGGACTTGTTGGGCAAGACTGTACATAGTTGACATTATAATATCAGTCTACGCATCATATGACTAGAATTCCTCTGGTAATGCACTGTGATGATTTGAGGATGTCTGACACTAAGTAATGACACAAGACATTGCACTGTCAGAATACAGATATGTCAGAAAATGTCTGCCAAAACAAACCATTACCCAGAGGAAAGTCTTCTGTACTTCTGAGAGGTATGTCTGTAGCACACAAAATCCTGGACTGGAGTACACTTATCTCTGGAATGGAGTCCCACTCTAACTATACAAGATCACACTGGGCATGCTCCTACACTTAGAGAAGCACAAGACATGTTGGAACATACGTTGATCTATATGACTATATTGTGTAGATATACACACAAGACAAGATTACCCCAAGCTAGCTGTAGGTAGCCCATATGTGATATATCCGCATCTGTTGTGTGTGACACATATGCAGACATATATGGCCAACAGATAACTATATATGCATTTTGATATGTTTCCACCCACTGCCCTACTTTATCAGTCCAGCTGATGTCAGTCCCATATCAGTATCTTTGGCGAGCTCTTAGCTCAGTAAGCTCTGTAGCACATGTGATAACTGTGTAACACTATGGTGCAAATAACTAGTTAGGTAGGGGTTCTACTCTCACATCTGGCAAATGTGTGTTTGTTTGTAGGACAAAGTATTTTGATACATTTAACACCCACTGCCCTTCTTTATCAGTCCTGCTGATGTCATTCCCCATATCAATACCTTTGGCCAGCTGTCAGCCTAGTAAGCTCTGTAGTGCATGTGATAACTGCCTAACACTATAATACAAATGACTACTTAGGCAGTGGTTCTAGTCTTGTATCCAGCAAATGAGTGTGTATGTTTGTAGACAAAAGTATTTTGATATGTTTCCCACCCACTGCCCTACTTTATCAGTCCAGCTGATGTCAATCCTCTTATAGGTTCATAAGTGTGTAGTAGGCTAATGGCCCAGGAGCCTTTACAAGCCTAGCCTATAGAAGGGTCCTGCCATTGTGCCACCCGATGTTACTTTCCAGTGCCTGTATCAAGTAGAGTCACTGCAGTGATCCTTGAGGTGAACTATTGCCCATCCACTCATCAAGATTTCTTTGAAACAGGGTCAGCTAGGTGCTCTGCATGACATGTATGGGAAGTGTATTTCAGGGCATATGCAGTCTCTTGGAGAGTGACCTGTCCCACCAGCATATTGTGTCGATTGTGATAATGAGGTAGAAGTCTCTGCAATGTGTGGTGTGGAGGGATTGGGATGCCTTCATATGTAGCATTTCTAAAAGAGCTGGGTCAGACATGGCTTTGTAAGTCAAGCACAGATAGTCTCTAACTAGGTGATATGACACAGAGAATAGCTGGAGTCTGTCTGTGTAGGACTTGTTTAATGCTTAGGAACCTCTTTGTGAGGTACTTCTGTGGCCTCCCCAGCTGTTGCAGGTGTTTAGTGAGGTACATGCCAAATGGGCATGTACTTGACAATTGGTCTAATGAGGGAAGAGTAGACAGAGATTATTACCTCTGTCTTCCTGGATCCAAACCCCTTGGTAATATGATGTGCCACATAGGAGGACTTCCTGACGACAGTGGCAATGTGGTAGTTGAAGGAGAAGTTGCTGACAACCTATGTCCCCAGATCTGTTAATAATGCCTACAGTGGTCACTGGGCTCCCATCTATGTGGTACTTACTGGGAGTTGAGAGTTTTACCAAAGGGGATGATGATGATGATGATGCATTTTTTATTTATTTATTTTATTTATTTGCAGTTGATCTGCCAGGATGGTCCATTGGGCCAAGAAGAACCCAGTTTCAATGGAGTCCTGGGGAGAAAAGCTCCAGAAAGACAACACACGATTAAAATTATAGGTTACATAGTAATACAGAAGTACAGATAAAGCATAGCATTTAAATATACAGTTCTTACAATCCAACAAATGAAATTTCTAAGACATAATTAAGTATTTACAATATATTTGTGGTGTTAAGCTTCTGGGAATGGTTTCCACACTATGCATTGGTCTCAGTGAGGCTTTTCTGTAGGATGTCTGCATCACTTGTGGAGTTAATGATAACTCCCAGCTTGCAGTCCTCTGTGAAAATGGTCAGCCAGAGTTCCTCTGTGTTGGGATGGACTCCTGGGAAGTAGATGTTGGACAGGAGACTACCCAGTACTAATCCCTGTGAGACTCCACTCGTGACTGCTTGCCATCCTGACTTGGAGTTTGCCACTGTCACACTGTGTGTTCTGTGAACCAATTTGCAACCCACCTACTGATATAGAGGTTGATGTCTAGTTTTGTGGGTTTATCAATAATTCCTTAGTGAAGAATGGTATCAAAAGCCTTGGCCAGATTGAGGTAGGCTGTATGCAGTGCCTTGCCATCACACACAGCCCTGATGACTCACTCACAGAAGTCAACCAGGTTGAGTGGGCATGATCTGCCATTCACAAAGCCAAACTGTGTGGTTTCCAGAGTTAGGAGATTATCTATATCTTTGTCAGTCAGGTCCCTGATGATGCAGTCCATACCTGTACATAGTAGACTCTTCAGACTAATGGGCCAATAATCCCCAGAGTCTGTAGTTGCTACCCCTTTATGGAGATGGATGACTGTAGTAGTGCACCATTTTGAATGCACAAAGCCAGAGGTGAGGCTGTGACTAAACAGGGCACACAGATGTGCCAGGTCTCTTTGTACATCATGTAGAACACAACCACAGATATGTTTGTGTCCCATGGAAGCTGTATTCTTGCCTGTGGACAATGCAGGTCTAACCTTGGCTGCAGTAGTGCTGGGTGCCTGGCATTCATATGCCATTGTGATTGTTCCCTTGGGGGAGTGAGGTGTAAAGCTGGCACTGAATGTGTTGGCAAGACTGTTGCCAATATCTATTATATCTGGATAGGAGTTAGTATTGTGCAGTAACTCACAGCACGTTTGGGTATTGCTGTGGAGGTTGTTGGTATAACTATCAAAGGCTTTTGTGATTGTTGTCAGTGTCTGCTGTAATTCGGTCTTCATAGCTGGCTGTAGATGATTCCATGAGGGATCTCAAGTTGTTGTTGAGACTAATAAGGGGGTTTACCAGTCTTAGGTCACCACATTATTCTGCAACAGTGTCTTCCTTCTGTTGTACACTTTAGTAATGGCAAGGGGCCATGACATTGGCTTCCAGTGTGTGGAGGACAGCGTCTTGGTTCTGTTGGCTATGGCTAGTACCATGCATTAATGTACATGTTTATACAGTGCATTTCTGTATGAGTTGACAGTCATGCATCTATTTTCCATTGGCATGGGTGCAGTGAAGTCAACCACCCCAGTTTCTATGACTCCAAAGTCAGCTTTGGTGAGGTTTTTCAAGGTGCTTACCTTTGTGAGGAGTGTGGGTTAGATGGGGATTGCCATGGTGATTACATCTTGTCTGGATTTGACCAGGTAGGGATTGACTACTGTTGTCGAGCAACAGTCTCATATATAAGTAATGAACACAGGTCAAGGTTGTAGGGATTGACTACTGTTGTCGAGCAACAGTCTCATATATAAGTAATGAACACAGGTCAAGGTTGTTGCATCCTTTACTGGGGGTCAGTATGAGCTGGTGCAGGGAATTGGAATTGATGAATTTCAGGATTCATTGGGGCAGTCTATTGGTGCTTGACTACTCTTCCCAGTTGACGGAGGGGTAGTTGAAGTCTCCTACTATGTCAGTGTTGGGTTGGACCTTGGTAGATGCCATGGTGTTGACGAATGTGAATTGACAGTCTAGGGACATGGATGTGGACCCATAGCAGGCTATGACTGTGATTGCACTATTACCCAAAGTCAGCTGTACCTGAAGTATCTGAGATGCATTATGCTGGGATACTAGTCTGGAGGTGTGCATATCTGTTATGATTATGGAGACACCCCTACCTGTGGAGCTGTGGTCCATGTTTTGGAGCTGACAGGTGTGGAATGCATCATAGCTTGTTAGTGCAGGGTTACTGTCTGCTGCTGTAAGCCAGGTCTCTGTTACAGCACAACTGTCAATGTTCTCCATTTTGAGGAGTGCTTTGAGTGACTACACCTTGAGAGTTAGATGTCTGCTGTTGAGCAGCATGACCCTCAGATTGCATTCATGTGTAGTTGTTACAGTGGTAATGTGATTTGGAACACTGCCTAAAAAGGCACTATAGGGGTGGCAAGAGACTTAGCCAGTTTCCAGGAGTGACAGATGCAGGCCATCTCTGGCAAGAAATTGAGGTCTGTCAATCATGTTATGATAAGCAGAGATACTGGATCCCCTGAGAATGACAATCAACACATAAGCCAGTGTTGAAGTCAATCATTTGTTGATAGTATTGCAGCATCATTCTGGATGATGGTTGTATATTGCTCAGGGCTACTGTCATACCTGCCTGGACCACATAATCCAAGAGCTCAACCATGTCTCTTATCATGTAGTCCAGGTAGGTGCATCTCCGGTCATTCAAACCCACATGGATGATGACAGAGTAATACTTGTAGTTGTTGTGGAGTGACCTGACTGGGTGTGTCATGTGTTGGATGCTAGCATGTGATAGACAGCTGTCTGATACCTACTCCATAATCAACCTAGTAAGTCAGACATCTGTGTGCCTCAGTATTGAGTCACCCATGATTACTGTATTGGGCAAGGTGGTTAGCCTTAGGGGCTTAGGTTGAGGGGTATACTTTGTAGGTGACATATGTCTCCTTTGGCATGTGCCGTGTTGTGGTGGCTGAGTGGCTGTCTGTCTTGCTGGTCTGCATTGTTTGGGTAAATGTCCATTGAGTGCCTCTGTGAAGGTGAGTGTGTGGTTTGTGAGTGTATGTCAGGGCTGTGGTAGTGGGTGTTGTGGCAAACTATGTGTTCCACATGGTGTGGTGCAGGTGTTGACTTTATCCTCTTGACCAGTTAGTCCAGTCTTCACTGGAGAGTGCATATTTCCAAATTTGGTGATATAGGGGTAACTCTCACAAGTCTGAGTGTTTGGAGTTTAGAGGAGAGGGGTGTCTGTGTACATGAGGCAGTTGCAACAGTCACTCAGAATAGCCAAGTGCACCAGGTTAATGGTTGAAAGCACAGGAAACTGCCCTTCAATCATGCCAGGAGGGGTGGTCATGACTACTAAGTACTGGGGATAATTCTGTGCGGAATGATTATTGCTGATGGCTCCTAGGTATGCTACACTTATTGATAAAATAACCTGCTGAAGTGCAAAGCTATTGTGCTATTTGAAGTGCAAGAGAGAAAGGACTAGCAAGATCTAAGGGAAAAACTAAAGGCAGACTTTCTGCCATCTGTAATACTTTACCTCAGCTGTGCAGTTGTCAGCACCTTTAGCCAGTTGCTAGTCTAGTAAGCTCTGTAGCGGGTGTGGTAACTGCTTAACACTGTAGTACAAACAACTAGAAAGGCCAGTGTTCTAATCTCAATACTGGCAAGTACTTGTGTGTGTGAGAATCATGTAGTAGTGGGTTATACCATTTTTAGTTGTGTACCACCCTTTACACCTCCCCTCACCCTAATTTACTAGTCCTGTTGATGTCATTCACCCTTAAAGTACATTTGGAGTAGGTGAAATTGTATAAGCTCCATGGTGCATCTGATAACTGCATAACACTACAGTAAAAATAGCTAGATAGGCAGGAGTTTTAATCTCAATACTGACAACTGTGTGTGTGTGTGTGTGTATGTGTGTGTGTGTATGTGTGTGTGTGTGTGTGTGTGTGTGTGTGTGTGTGTGTGTGTGTGTGTGTGTGTGTAATTGTGTGTGTGTGTGTGTGTGTGTGTGTGTGTGTGTGTGTGTGTGTGTGTGTGTGTGTGTGTGTGTGTGTGTGTGTGTGTGTGTGTGAGAGAGAGAGAGATTCATATACTGTGTGGGTTATACCATTTTGAGTTGTATACCACCATTTACACTTCCCATCAGCCTAATGTACAAGTCCTGTTGATGTAATTCACCTTAGAAGTACCTTTGGAGTAGGTTAAATTTTATAAGCTCCATGGTGCATCTGAGAACTATGTAACACTATTGTCGAAATGACTAGATAGGAAGGAGTTCTAATCTCAATACTGGCAACTATTTCTGTTTGCGTGAATAATATACTGTGCAAGTTATGCCATTTTGAGTTGTGTACCACCCTTTACACTTCCCCTTACCCTAATTTACAAGTCCAGTTGATGTCATTCACCTTAAAAGTACCTTTGGAGTAGATGAAACTGTATAAGCTCAGTGGCACATTTAATAACTGTGTAACACTATAATGAAAATAACTAGATAGGCAGGAGTTCTCAAGGAGTTCTAATTTCAATGCTGGCAACTGTGTGTGAGAATCATATACTGTGTGAGTTATGTCATTTTGAGTCATGTACCACTATTTACAATTCCCATCACCCTAATTTATAAATCCTGTTGATGTCATTCACCTTAGAAGTACCTTTGGAGAAGGTGACACTGTATAAGCTCTGTGGCATGTCTGATAACTGCGTAATGCTATAGTAGACAAAAATAGATAGGCAGGAGTTCTAATCTCAGTACTAGTAACTGTGTGTGGATTATATACTGTGTGAGTTACACCATTTTGAGTTGTGTACCACCCTTTACATTTCCTCTCACCATAATTTACAAGTCCTGTTGATGTCATTCACCTTAGAAGTACCTTTGGAGTAGGTGCGATTGTAGAAACTCCATGGCACATCTGATAACTGTGTAACACTATAGTAGAAATAATTAGATAGGCAGGAGTTCTAATCTCAATACAGGCAACTGTTTGTATGTGAGTATCACCCTACTTTACTAGGTCTGCTGATGTCATTCACCTTAGAAGTACCTTGGAAATAAGAAAAATCACATAAGCTCCATGGGGTCTGAAAACTGTGTAACACTATAGTAAAAATAACTACATAGATAGGGGTTTTAATCTCACTACTGACAGCTGTGTGTGTCTTTGGGTGTAGATCATATCCAGTTTGTCTGATACCATTTCGATTGGTGTACCATCCACACCTGTTTACCACCTCCCAATGGCATTACTTTATATAACGTGGTAACAACATCTGCCTCACATGCAGCATGTTCAACCACTGTGCATACCATACCAGTCTTCTGTACAGATGTCTATGGAATATCCAGATGTTTAGGTTCATAGGTTCATAAGTGTGTACTAGGCTAATGGCCCTGGATCCTTTACAAGCCTAGCCAATATGATTATCCTGGCATCATGCCACCCATTAGTTCCCAGTGCTTCTGTTGAGTAGAGCCAGTGGAGTGATCCTCAAGTGAATTTTCTATTTCCCATCCATTCATCAAGATTTCTCTTGAAGAGGGCCAGCGAGGTCCTCTGTTTGACATAGAATTGAAGTCTGTTCCATACCATGGGTAGTCTCTGGGTTATGAACCTGTCCCACCAGCATGTTCTGTTGATTGTGGTAATGAGGTTGAGGTCTCTGGAGCATGTGATGTGGAGGGATTGAGATTTCTTTAGATGTAGTATTTCTAACAGAGCTCGGTTAGACATGGCTTAGTAAGTCAAGCAGAGATCATCTCTAAGTAGGCGATATGAGACAGAGAGTAGTTGGAGTTGTTTGAGTCTGTCCATATATATCAACTGTTTAAGGCCTAGGATAATTTTTATGAGGTACTTTTGTGGCCTCTCCAGTTGCTGCAGGTGTCTAGTGAGGTACATGTGAAATGGGGCATTGTACTTGATGATGGTTCTAATGAGGTAAGAGTAGAGGGAGACAATGATCTCTTTCTTCCTGGATGCAAAATCCTAAGTAATGAGATGTGCCACATAGAAGGACTTTCTGACCACAGTGGCAATGTGGTGGTCAGAAGAGAGGTTACTGTCAACCTGTGTTCCCAGATCTCTTATAACAACTTCTGTGTTCAGTGGACTACCATCAATGTGGTAATTTATGAGAAGCAAGTTTTTTCCAAAGGGGATGACAACACATTTTTTGGCATTGAGCTTAAGGCCATGGTTCTGACAACAGTCACTGGACTCAGTGAGGCCTTTCTGAAGAACGTCAAAATCACAGGGAGTTAATAATAGCTCCCAGCTTGCAATTGCCTGTGAACTTTGTCAACCAGAGTCCCTTTGTGCCTGGACTTCAGGGAAGTAGATACCAAATAGGAGAGGACCCAGGACCAAGCCCTGTGGGACTCTATTCATGACTGGTTGGCAGTCTGACTTGGAGTCAGCTACTTTCATACTGTGGGTTCTATCTGTGAGCCAGTTTGCAACCCACCTAGTGATATAGGGGTTGATGCCTAGCTTAGTCTTTTTTTCTATGATTCCTGTGTGGGAAATGGTATCAAAGGCCTTGGCCAGATCAAGGTAGGCTGTATGAGCCACCTTACCTTCATCCACAGTTCTGCTAACTGACTCAAAGTATTTGACCAAATTGATCAGGCATGATCTACTCTTCACAAAACCAAACTGTGTGGGATCCAGAGTTTGGAGAATCCCTATATCTTTATTTATTAGGTCCATGATGATGCATCCCATAGCTTTGCATATGAGACTTGTCAGTCTAATGAAGCAATAGTTCCCAGGGTCTGTAGCTGCTCCTCCTTTGTGGAGAGGGATGACTGTAGCAGTGCACAATTTGGTAGGGACAAAGCCTGAGGTTAGGCTGTGATTGAACAGGGCACACAGGTGTAGTGCCAGTTCACTCTGTAGTTCATGTAGAATACAGCCAGGGATATTTTCAGGTCCCATAGAAGCTATATTATTTTCTTTAGCCAGTGCTATTTTAACCTGTGCAGCAGTAATACTGGGTGCCTGGCAATCTACTGATATTGCGATTGGTCCTTTGAGCGGGGAGAGAGGGATAAAGTTGGCACTGTGTCTGTCGGCTCAGTATAGGAGGTACCATTGTGCAGTAGCTCAGAGCAAATCTGGGTATTGCTGTGGTGATTCTTTACATAACTATAGAAGGCCTTGTGGTTGTCTTTATTATCTGCTGCAATTCTGTTTTCATAGCTAGCTTTAGGGGATTTGATGAGGGGTCTCAACCTTTTGCTGAGGCTGATAAGGGCATTTTTCCAGTCTTGGGACTTCACCTAATTCTGCATCAGTTTATTTTTTTTCTCTTGTAGAGTTTCTTTGTAGCACGGGACCACCTTTTTTGGAGGAGAACATCTTGGTTCTGTTGGGTATGGTGAGATCCATGCATTTGTGTACGTGTTAGTAGTCATGCAACTATTCACCATTTGCATGGGTGTCATGAAGTTAGCCACCTCTGCTTTTAGAAGCCCAAGTTTAGCTTTGGAGAAGTCTTTCATGGTGGTTAACTTTGCAGGGGAGGTGAGTGGGATGGGAATTTCCAAGGTGATTATTTTTTAGTTGGATCTAACCAGGGAGGAGTTGACTATTGGTTGCCCATGTTAGTAATGACCAGGTCAAGGATGTTGCTACCTCTAGTTGGGTTACAAATGAGCTGGTCCAGGGCATTGGAATTAAAGAATTCCAGGAAACATTGTGCAAGTGTATTGCTACATGAGTAGTTTTCCCAGTTAGTGGAGGGGTAGTTGAAGTCGCCCAGTATGAGAGTGTTAGGTTCGACCCTAATATTCACCAGGGTGCTTATGAATGTGGAGTGTGAGTCTTGGGACATGACTGGGGACCTATAGCAGGTTATGACCTGAATTGCTGTCTTACCCAATGTTAGCTGCACCTGAAGTATCTCTGATGTGTTATGTTGGACTGCCAGTCTGGAGGTGAGCACATCCTTTATGAATATGGAAACACCCCTGCCTTTAGAGCTTTGGTCTAAGTTCTTGAAGAATTCATTGAAGAATGAGTTATAGCCTTGTAGTGCAGGGGGTGCTTTCTGCTGCTTTGAATCAGGTATCTGTTACAGCAGAAATGTCGATGTTCTCCATTTTAATGGGTGCTTCGAGCGAGTGCATTTTGATATTTACACTTCTAGCATTGAGCAGCATGACCCTCAGATTTCATTTGTTTGTAGCTGTTATGGTAGTAATTTGGTCTTTGGAACACTGCCTAAAAAAGGCACTATAGGGGTGGCATGAGCCTTGGCCAGTATCTGGAAGCCCAGGGGTGAAAGATGCAGGCCATCTCTGGCAAAGCATCAAGGTCTGTCAATCATGTCATTCCAGGCAGACAGACACTGGGTCCCCTTGGAATGATACCAGAAACTTAGCCAATTGTTGAAATCAGTCATTTTCCGCTTGTACTGTGGTATCATTCTGGATGATAGTAGAATGCTGCTCAGGGCTAGGTTCATACCCGCCTTGGCTACATAATCCGAGAGCTACTCCATGTCTCTTTTCATGTAGTCCAGGGAGGTACATCTCAGGTCATTCACACCCATTCAGACCCATATGTACAATGACAGAGTCATATTTGTACCTGTTGTTGAGGGACCTGAGTGTGTGCATTATGTGGTGGATCCCGGCACCTGACAGGCAGCTGAATATTACTTTCTCCTTACTCAACCTAGTGAGTGGGACATCAGTGTGCCTCACTATCGAGTCACCTATGACTAGTGTGCTGGGCATGCTGTTTTGCCTTAGGGGCTTTGGTTGAGTGGCACACTGTTTAGAAGAGTTATATGTCTCGGGATTGGTGTTGTCTTGTGATGGTCGAATACATTTCTGGCTTTGAGGCCTCTGCTGTTTGGGTAGATTTTTAATTAGAGCCTCCACGAAGGTGGGTGTATGGTTTGTGTTTTTATGTGAAGGCAGTGCTGGTGTGAGTTTTGGAGGCCTATGTGTTCCATGTGGTGTTATGTAAGGGTTGACCTTCTCCTCTCAACCAGCTATTCTGGTCTTGTCAGGAGAGTGCGTGGTTTCCATTTTGGATATATAAGTGCATATCTCGCAAGTCTGAGTGTTTGGAGGTAAGAAGAGAGGGTTGTCAGTGTACATGAGGCAGTTGCTACATTGCCTCAGGATGGCCAAGTTCAACAGGTTAATAGGAGATACCACAAGGAACTGACCTTTAGACATTCCTGGAGGGGTGGGCATTAACAATAAGTACTGGAGCTGATTCCTTGTAGAATGTTTAGTGCTGATAGCACTTTTGTGTGCTACAATAATTGCTACAAGAAGTCTGGTACAGTGGTAGACTAATAAGTTAGTAAAAGTGCAAGAGAGGAGAGAACAACAGATCTAAGGGAACAATTAAAGAGCAGACTTTTTGGCACTGCTCAGAAGCTTATAAGCAGTCCTGGATAATTCAAAGGTGTATCTGGACTAGAGTAGTTACAGGAAAGGCAGGAACAACCTTACGCCTTTTTTTGGCAAACTATATGTGGCCTGTGTCCCTTAACAACGTGTATGTGATATTGTTGCCAAATTGGCTACATTGAGGGTAGTGACACACGTCAACATCATACCTGACTGAAACATCATGCTAATACAATGTGTGTTATAATATCATTTTTCCAGGCTTGTAGGAGTAATACATGACTCCACATACTATATCTGGTGGGTTATCTCACCATCCCTGGAGGCATTCAGAACATTACAGCTTGTAAGAGGTAGTGTTTTATGTCCCATGCACATAAACTATGTGGGGCATGTAATGTATATGTAATAGCACAGTACATAATGGTGGAAATGTAGGTTTACTAATCTGTGTATTGCCAATAGTGTTTATGTTACTGATTGCAAATCCCATGTGCCAGTCCTTATTGTGTACATGCAAATGATATACCATTTTATCTCCCTGTTCCACCCAGTGGACTCAGGAATGCATACCACAGACCTGTCATACACAGTATCATGCATGGCCTCATCAACTGCATCAGGGTTGAGTTTATGGTAAATAAATGGCAAGGCCAACAGGTGTTGATGGGTGAATCTGTTGCAGTTAATGTAATGGCTGCACTTTTGGGACCTGCTGACAGTACTGCAGTTACCTGTTCTGTATGTATGAGCCTGTTTTGTACACAACACTGAGCTGACATGTTTGAAGGCTACCTGTCTGTGACAAGGGGTATGTATGCAAGGTCACACTGTCTGACAGTGTCCCTCACACACTGTTGCGTGCATACATACCTGGTACATATGCATATAAAGCTGTACCTTGCCTGTGACATGGTTGGTGTATTTCCAGTCTGCCATACTCCCTCTTGGGAATGTCTGCAGGGCCACAGCCTGCTGACACACAGACAACTGGAACACAAACAGAATACAGCATGTCAGACTGCATTCAGTCAGTGCTACTAACAGCAATAATGCATCCTGGCAAATAAGGTACAAACACCTATATGTGTATCCATAACAAATGCAAGCAGACAGCACCTTACATAGTATTATATAGCTACACTGTTCTATGTTCACCTATGCATCAGACTCATATTAGCTTGTCCTAGCATCAATGGTATGAATCACAGTGATATGGCACAGGTATCATCATATGCACAGGGTGTGGTGTGGGTTTGCCAGAGACCTAGGCTGGGCCATATGGTTGACATCATGTGTGTGTGTGTTTGGAGTGGTATCCAATAGATGGGTGGTACAGAAGTGCTGTGTGTGTCTGGAGGTGACCTGCCTGTGATACAGATGTGTGTTTGTGTGTATGTATGCACACAGTCACACCATGTGGCTGCCCTACACAGGAGTACATTGGACAGCTGTGTACCGTACATGGCAGGGTATCTAGATCACCGTCTCTGGCCATGGACATGGGAACTAGTCCTGCCAGGTGTATCACTGTCACCACCAGGCACAAGGCTAGATGCAGTGCTACTTCCTGATGGTGATTGCTGTTTGCTGGATCTGTGCTCCTGACAGGACTGGACAGGACAACATTGCTATGGCCTTCTCCAGTGTGATGTGGGCAGCAACCTCCCTTTGGTAGTGCTGGTGTCACTGCCACTAAGGGAGTATGAGGGTGCATGGCTCCATAGACTCTCAGTTGTTGTTGGTGATGACCTATGTCCATGTGGCCGATGCCCATCTCCCAGTACATGCTCTAGCACAGACATGTCACAGTCAAGGATTGCCAAGGTCTCACCCCACTGTCTATTCATGACCTCAGTATTTTGACATGTGACCTCAACAAGGTCATGTATGTCACCATGTAAATCAGGGAGAGTTACATCCACCACCCTGACTATTTTTGTGTTGTGGTGTTCACTATGTGCCGGTGCATCCATGACAGCCTGGAACATGCATTTGATGACTCTTTTTGTGGCACAGTGACCCGATGAGCTGCGTTCCTCCTGCAAGCACCCCTTTCCATCCACCTGGGTGGGACCTCACCTGAACTCTGGCTATGGCCAGTATTTACACTCACATCTGCCATAGTCACCACACTAGCCTGTTCAATGCCACCACTTGCCAACTGTACATCATCTGTGGTCACCGGTGATGGGGTATGTTTGGATATTGTCACTGTGTGTGGGGATGGTGTGGATAAGAGTGGGATGCCAACCAATGGCACAGATTCAGCCCCTAACAACCCCACCTGTACCTCAATATTCCTATCATCATTGTCAGAGTCTGCAGAGATAAGGACATCAGTTTCCCAAAGGGGGGACACCAAACCCCATAGCCACCTATGAGGGGAAGACAACATATGCACATTAATATCTGCACTTTGACATTGGCTGGTATTCACACACACACACACACACACACACACACACACACACACACACACACACACACACACGCACACACACGCACACACACACACATGCACACACTTACAGATGAGGTGGCACAAATTTGTTACACAGACCACACATTACCCAAATGGTGACATGCATGACATACGGCCTTCAACATCATGCATTTCAGCCAGTTTTTCTACACATAACTAACAATATAGAGCTCCGGGATACATGATTAGTGTTAGTATGTGATGGCCATTCCCCAGCATAGAAAGTACCTATGTACACATAATCGCTGTTCACCTGTATAGCACAGTGGCCAATACTACAGGACATACCTCACAACTGTACAGATCTTCGCAGGATGTGTAGAAGTCTGGCTCATATATTTGGCCCATTTCTCATAACCCATGTGTTTCTCTGATACATAAGTGAGATGATCTGAGGAGTGACATCACTGATTAAAGACATATATTTCAGTGTCAGACCTCCAAACCAGCAGTGAATGTATGGTCACACAATTCCTTTTTATACCACCAACCTGTTAAGCTTACAGGTGATATGATAAGTGTACACATCCCTGTTAATATGCTGTGTTCTTGTAATATACAAGATGAGACCGCAATAATGCATTCAAATATGTTACGCACTGTTCATGTGATGTATGACCTGTGCAATGCAATTGATAAACAAACACGTGTTATGTGTAAAATATAATAACTGGAATATGTACAATATGGTGATTGCATAATTGTGCACACCCTTAAAATGATACTTTGTTGAAGCACCTTGTAAGTGACTTACAGCATTCACTCTTCTTGTGAAGGTGTCTATCAGCATGGCACATCTTGACTTGGCAATATTTGGATACTCTTCCAACCAAAGGTCACCCAACTCTGTCAGATTGCAAAGGCAGCTCATGTGCACAGCCATTGTCAAGTCACACTGGTGTTTTTCTATCTGGTGTAGGTGTAGGCTCTGGCTGGGCCCATCCATAACCATGAGTGTGTTCAGGTGGAGCCATTCTTAGGTAGCTTTGGATGTATGCTTCGGGTCTTTGTCATGTTGAAGGCTGACACACCTCCCCATCTTCAGTATTCTTGCAGATGCCTAATTGATTTTGGGCAGACATGGGTGTTTTTTTGGAAATGTTCAGAATTCCTACCAGCGTGACTACAGGCCCTGTTCTGGCTTTGAAATGGTATCCCCACAATGGGCCACCCATGTGATTTACCATGGGGATGTTGGTCTTCAGGTTATGAGAGGTGTTGCTTACATACCTTTTGGTACTGTGGCTGTAAGGTTGATCCATAGTCTCATTACACCAAAACACATTTTCACACATGCCTTTGGGAGATGTGATGTGCTGTATTGCAATTTGTATCCACCCCTGGATGTCTTTTTGGTGTGGGGAAATGCTTCCATCTTCTGAACCTACCCCATATGCCAGATGTATACAGAATATGGGAGAGTGTTCCCACAGGTAGCACACAACACCAGGACTTGCAAAAGATTCCTGCAACTCCCTCAGTGTTGCTGTATGTCCTCTGGCAGCCTCTATGACCAGGTCTTGACATGTTTTGTCATCATTTTTGGAAGGATGTCAGGTTCTTTTCAACAGCACTGTTGTTCCATATTCAATCCACCTTTGGACAACTGTCTCCACTTGCATGGTGTATGCAATGCTGTGGTAATGTTGTACCCTACTCTTGACTGATACCTTTCAGATATGAGATCCCTTTGCTGCTTTGTAAGCTGTCTGCAAGCCATGGCTGCTACTGTTGCAGGCAACTGAGCAAATGTCATGATTATCCCACTTAGACAGCAGACTGTTATTTGGTGTTATTCAAAGTGACTTTACTTGATGGCAGGTGTGTACCTAAGCAGACTGTATACTGTCAGTAAGTTACAAGCTGCTGCAATAACATATTATTTGAAGGGTGTGCACACATATGCATCCAGCTTATTGTCAGATTTGTATACTCCATATTTGGTACCAACAGATTGATTGGTTTTAAAGGTGAATTGTTCATGTCATAGATCACATTACAGTTTGGAAAACATGTGGACTGACTTATTGTGATGTCAGTTTGTATTTATAATCACAAACACCTGGCATCTTAACAGGGGTGTGTACACTGTTTATACCCACTATATGACAGTAATGATTCACACGTGTCCCTACCTTAGGCCCCCCCCATTTTTGGTCTCTGTCCAGACATTTGCATTGACAGGTTGTGAGGTATGCTACAGGGATGTTACATTCTCATCAGATAGGCCACTGTGGTGACCACTGTGAAGCAATGCAGTTAACCCCAACACAAGTGAACATGCACATAAAGTAATATGGCTATGAGTGACAGTTGTGTGCATGGTACATTGCATGGCCTTCACATGCCTGGGGTATTGGCAAACTGCAACAGAACAATTGCATACTCACCAGATGCAGGCTGCCATCCCACATTCAGACCGAAGGGACCTAGGTAGTTGTGGGAGGGATGTATTGTCAGCAAACTCACATGTGGCATTGGTACAGGATGGATGCAGCATGTCTGCAAGTTTACAGTACAACCCCCAATACTATGAAATTTATTGTACTTCACCACAGATGTGCATGTCTGTGCATTAGAAAACCCAATCCACAACTGCAATCTGACCTGGCACATGCACGCAGAATTACAAATATGTCTTCTACACTAGTCTAGTAATCTACACTGGGGCCTTACCGTCACACTCCTCATCCATTGTCTGGGTGTCACCCACCACCAGTATGTGGGCAGTCTGTACTCTGATGTTGTACTGGGATGGGTGCCCCAATGTACTTGAGGAACTCCCCAGTGGGAGTCAGTGGTGCTGCATGGCCAGGTCCACACCTGTGGCTGTGCGGTCCCTGGCCATTTCAGCAGACCTTTCCCAGGCATGGTGTATGAGATCACTTTAATGATTCCAGACCTGCTTGTATATACATGCGTGCAGGCCGACATTGTTTACCCTGTGGACAAGGTCGTCCCACAGGCCAGTCCTCTCCTGCAGATGTTGCTGACTCCAGCCAAACATTATAGCATGGTCTGTAGTATGGCTTCTATAATTATATTTGTTTCAGCCGCTGAGAAAGTTGACCTTTGCTGATGCAACATTGCACCTGGAAGACATAAAAGGGAGACACATCACAGGATCTCATACATTTGGCAACAGTATGAACAGAACCTGCACAGCTACATTGAATACCAGTAGCCACCACTCACAACCACGCCATGCCCCTGTAATGTATCAGCACTGTATCTACTTGCATTGCACTGCTGGTCCTGAAGTGTCATATTCCCCCCAATGAGGGCTAGTTGATTTCATAATCCTATACTTCTCATTCATGTCTGTGTAGAGAGAGATGACATTGGCCATCTTCCATGCGGATGGGGTGTGGATGGTGCCAAGGCTTGTTGTGACTACAGTGTGTAATGGAGCTGGGAGAACATGCCTAAGTTCATGTAGGATGCAGACAGTGATGTTACCAGGTCCTATGGATACTTATGTTTGTTCCCTTTCAGTAGGCAATCTATACCTGCTCACTGGTGATGAGTGGAGGGGTGTGGGTGCTGTGCATATCGACCTATAGTGATGCTAAGCCAGGGGGTGATGTTTGCCCTAAACCTATGTGCAGCAGGTTGGCTATAGCTATGTTGTGTGTGTATGTGGTCTGATTGGCCACCATTACAGAGTCAGTTGGTTTGTTGCCTCAAAGATTGCAAACATATGTGAAGATGATGTTGTGATTGGCCTTGGTGGATGCGTCCAATTTGTACTCATAGCTAATCTTACAGTACTCCACTGTGACCTTATATGCTTGATCAGACAAAGGCTGACTTGATGCCAAGTTGGTGTGTGCTCCTGATTTGCCCTGTACAGTGAATATAGGGACCAAGTCTGTAATTTGTGTATTGCTGCTGTCCACTACAGGCATTCAGCCTACCTTGAGGGGTTGATGTTGTCCTGTTGGGTATTGCTGAGGTCATAAAGCTATGTAGGTGTCCACATATTATTATGTTGTGGGCCTGGACACAGCTGCTAGGTGCAACATATGGGATGTTCTTCATGTGGGTCTTGCCCATTTCCCTTGCTTGTGCCGGGGACATTTCAGAGGTGTGGGGGCTATAGCTTCACAGACAGTAGGTGGAAATACCTCACAGGACAAGACAGCCCAACAACATGGGGACAAAGCTCCAGGTTTTGGTACAGATTGTATGTCATTTGTGCTGTTATACACATGGAGGGTTGCTGCATTGACAGGGTTTGTCTGGACATGCATTTACTGGGTGATTTGACATCTGACAGTAATATGCCTCTAACATACCTCTCAACTGGCATGTTGTCCATAAACTGGCTGGATGTTTGCCTATTATGCTTGGTCTGTTCCTCAAACAACATCTGTTTTTGTGGGGTTGGTAGGATAATGTGAAGATTGTAGTCAGTAACTGTTGACATCCATTGGTGTTCCAGACATCATATCCTTCAGGGATGCTATGTTACAACAGCACGTGAAACACCAGCTACTGTTTCAGTTTGTAACACCATTATATGTAATATGTCCCTCTTTTCAGCCCCCTGTCCCACAAGTATGCCATGTGTTGTCCAGATGTCCTGCACTATGAGGTGCAGAGGTATTGTATATCATTAACTACCAACTGCACTCCAGTTATCATGCCAATGACCTGGCAGAATCCTGGCCATGGTCTGCAGCAGCAGGCCAGGGTTATGAGTCCACACCCTGGTAATTCTGTGGAAATCTGCACTTATGACAGTTAAGTATGTCTGACAATTGTGAACAGACTGCCAAGATTGTGTAGCAGTGTAGTGTGTATATGTTTGTTGGGATGGGTAGGGAGATTAGTAGATGTGAGTGCCATACATCCTTTAACTATCTGACTCTGCATGCTGCTACAGCTGCTGGTAGTCTATCAGGTCTGTATGCTTGTGTGGGTTGACCATGACATGTCCTGTAAAACTTGAGGATTCCCAGTAATGTGTTAGTGGCAAACGGTATGTGGTTGCTCACACAGTATTATACTGTCGTGTTCAGTTTGCTTATAGTATGTCGCTGTGACTGTGATACACTTGTTTGGGGGTATGCACTTGCACACCAGTGTTACATCCCTGTAGTCCTGTTATATTTGCTAATGCATGTGTACAGCCCTAGAGCTAGACCTGGGTAGTGTTATGTGAGTCTGATTGTAGTTTGGACATTGCTCTGTAGCTCAGTGTAGTTTCCCTTATGTTGTGTTATGTCAACATATTCATAGGATGTCCAGTTGTCTGGCCTATATCTTTGGTCTAGTTCCCATGACTGTTATGTATTCATGACACATCAATTGGATGATGTGGTGATTGAGGTCAATAACTAATGAGAAGCAACTGAGTCCTGGAATTGTGATATTTCAGTTGATATATGTTAGGACATACACTGTTACTACATGAACATTCTCAGCTTATCTACTGATGTATTTTGTACATGTCCCTATTTTCAGTACTTTGTCCCCCCACTTTGTCAGGCTTGGTCCAGATTAATTGCACTAAGGGGTTCTGAGCATACCTCTCCACTGTCAGAATTTTCACAGAATGTTCAGATGTTTGGACCATACTTTTGTTCAGTTCTACAATGTATTTCTATTTGTCTGGTAAATCATGGTGATGATCCAAGGAATTATGTCAGTAGATAAATGACATGACATTTCAGTTTTCATCCTCATATCCTTCAGTAATTGTCTGCTGAAGCACACAGTGTTGTTGTAACACGTTTTCATTTGTAACAGCAATTTTTGAAATATGTCCATATATGTGTCCCCCCCTTTTACAGCCTTTATATGGGTTCCTTGCACTAACAGGTTGAGAGGGATTGTTCTGAGGTATAACTGCACTGCATGTTATATACATACATATATATATTTTAATTTCCTTCCTTTATATTTTTATATATGACTCTACGTTTTCATATATATGCTTCATCAGATATATATATATATATATATATATATATATATATATATATATATATATATATAGATATATATATATATGGTTCCCTATCAGAAGCCTGAAACACTATAAGCTTGAAAATCAAAATCCTGAGACCAAAAGCCTGAAAACTCAAAATCCTGAAAACCCAAAATCCTGAAACTCAAAATCCTGAAAACACAAATAATGCTAATATGCCAATACAAAGACACTAATATCTACCGACTGACCTTGACCCTAACCCTAACCCTAACCCTAAGGTCCGTCACTATCGCACACTCACCTGACCCGCGCCCTAACCTTAACTCACTTAAACCGCCCCTAACCCTAATTTTTGTCACTATTGCATACATGCCTAACCTGCGCCCTAACCCTAACTCACTTAAACTGCCCCTAACCTAACATAAAACCAACCGCACACTTACCTGAACCCAACGCATGACCTAACACCACAGGGCTAACAATAGCAAAGTCACAATGACGTCAATATGTCTATTTTGTGTTTTCAGGATTTTGAGTTTCAGGATTTTGAGTTTCAGGATTTTGAGTTTTCAGGTTTTTGGTTTCAGGATTTTGATTTTCAAGCTTATAGTGTTTCAGGCTTCTGATAGGGAACCATATATATATATATATATATATATATATATATATATATATATATATACATATATATATATATGTGTGTGTGTATGTGTGTGTGTATGGATCTACGATATTTGATCGAATGATCAAATGTCCGAATCCACTGAACACATTTTAAAGAAAGCGCTTTTATCGAAAAAGTGCTTTCGTTAAAGCGTGTTACTAAAAAAAAAAACACCTCCCCTTACTTTAATATTCTCCCTCCGAGACCGCACTACAGTGGGGAAAAGGGAATTTTCCCTTATCCGCTACAGCCTCTGCAACAGGCCTATTTACGCAAAAGTGCATAAGTATGCCTGGCCGTTTGGGTTTCGGACTTTTGATCATGCGATCAAAAGTCCTAGAGCCATATGTATATATATATATATATATATATATATATATATATATATATATATATATATATATATATATATATATACGTGTGTGTGTGTGTGTGTGTGTGTGTATGTCTATATACAACACACAAAAGGTTCCACAAAGCTTTCTCCCTAATGTTGTATGCCTCTATTCCATATGTTTGAAAAAGCAACATTAATTCTTATAGTTCAGATGGTGTAGTGGTACATTCCTCTGACTGTAGTGTTCAGTTTTAACATTAATAAATGTTTGTTAAAGCACTGTAATTCTTCACAGCTCACATGTTGTAGTGGTGTTTTGCTGTAATTGTAGAGGACAGGAACCTGGGCCTAAGACTTGAAAGGGCTCAGTGTTTTTTTACTGCTCAGAACAAGGTCTGATGGATACAGACTGATTAAGGCACATTTAAGCATATTATAATGTTATATTTAAGCAATAACCCACAGCTGGGTGTGGGTAATGCTGGATTTACCCATGGTTGGTGTGGTTTTGGTCACAAGGAAGCCAACCGTGGGTAAATACAGCATTGCCAACCATCAGGTTATTGCTATTATTGCTATTATACAATGACATTACTTAAGAAAAACAATACTTACCTTTCTTAATTTTGTATTTTATATTCATTTTTGTATGTTAATGGCTAGTCATTGTATAATATAAAATAATATTTACATACACATTATAATTTTACATTTACCTTCCATGACATCCCCTATGTGCTTTCATTACATTATATTCTTGCGTGACTATACTGTATGGGGCACATGTATTTATATGGGGTTTCACATATTTTCTACATTGACATCTCAATTTGAAACTGATACACTACCCTGGTTGACAAAAAATTGTTGCTACTTAATTTAAGTTTAGTAAAATAATTTTAACACTACTTTCACATGGGAAAATAAGTTGCTTGTCTTGGGACTCAATCCATGAATGCCTACATCTAAAGCTGCAACTCTAACCACAACACTGTGTTGACTTGGAACCTTAATCTATTTTCATTTAGCTCCTATGGGATGTTTAAGCTATGCTAAGGAGACAGCCATAATGTACTCACCCACTTAGCTACACTTATAGGTTCATAGATTCATAGGTTCATAGGTTCATACTAGGCTATCTGCCCAAGGGCATTTATAAGCCTAGCCCATAGTAATGTGGCTTTCGCCACCCCTTTAGTTTGAATAAAAACTATGCCTATCATTTTGCTGTGCCTCTGTCAAGCAGTGACACTGAAGTAATCCCTGGGGTATATCTGCAATCTCCCATCCATTGGTCAAGATTCCTCTTGAACAAGGCCAGAGAGGTGCTCTGCCTCACATGTACCGGGATTTTGTTCCACAGCATAGGGAGTCTCTGGGTGATGAATCTGTCCCTCCAGCACATTCTATTTATAACCGTGTCAAGGTTTAAGTCTCCCGCCCTTGTGGTTCTGAGGGATCTAGTTGTGGCAAACTATGTGTTCCACATGGTGTGGTGCAGGTGTTGACTTTATCCTCTTGACCAGTTAGTCCAGTCTTCACTGGAGAGTGCATATTTCCAAATTTGGTGATATAGGGGTAACTCTCACAAGTCTGAGTGTTTGGAGTTTAGAGGAGAGGGGTGTCTGTGTACATGAGGCAGTTGCAACAGTCACTCAGAATAGCCAAGTGCACCAGGTTAATGGTTGAAAGCACAGGAAACTGCCCTTCAATCATGCCAGGAGGGGTGGTCATGACTACTAAGTACTGGGGATAATTCTGTGCGGAATGATTATTGCTGATGGCTCCTAGGTATGCTACACTTATTGATAAAATAACCTGCTGAAGTGCAAAGCTATTGTGCTATTTGAAGTGCAAGAGAGAAAGGACTAGCAAGATCTAAGGGAAAAACTAAAGGCAGACTTTCTGCCATCTGTAATACTTTACCTCAGCTGTGCAGTTGTCAGCACCTTTAGCCAGTTGCTAGTCTAGTAAGCTCTGTAGCGGGTGTGGTAACTGCTTAACACTGTAGTACAAGCAACTAGAAAGGCCAGTGTTCTAATCTCAATACTGGCAAGTACTTGTGTGTGTGAGAATCATGTAGTAGTGGGTTATACCATTTTTAGTTGTGTACCACCCTTTACACCTCCCCTCACCCTAATTTACTAGTCCTGTTGATGTCATTCACCCTTAAAGTACATTTGGAGTAGGTGAAATTGTATAAGCTCCATGGTGCATCTGATAACTGCATAACACTACAGTAAAAATAGCTAGATAGGCAGGAGTTTTAATCTCAATACTGACAACTGTGTGTGTGTGTGTGTGTGTGTGTATGTGTGTGTGTGTATGTGTGTGTGTGTGTGTGTGTGTGTGTGTGTGTGTGTGTGTGTGTGTGTGTGTGTGTGTGTGTGTGTGTGTGTGTGTGTGTGTGTGTGTGTGTGTGTGTGTGTGTGTGTGTGTGTGTGTGTGTGTGTGTGAGAGAGAGATTCATATACTGTGTGGGTTATACCATTTTGAGTTGTATACCACCATTTACACTTCCCATCAGCCTAATGTACAAGTCCTGTTGATGTAATTCACCTTAGAAGTACCTTTGGAGTAGGTTAAATTTTATAAGCTCCATGGTGCATCTGAGAACTATGTAACACTATTGTCGAAATGACTAGATAGGAAGGAGTTCTAATCTCAATACTGGCAACTATTTCTGTTTGCGTGCGAATAATATACTGTGCAAGTTATGCCATTTTGAGTTGTGTACCACCCTTTACACTTCCCCTTACCCTAATATACAAGTCCAGTTGATGTCATTCACCTTAAAAGTACCTTTGGAGTAGATGAAACTGTATAAGCTCAGTGGCACATTTAATAACTGTGTAACACTATAATGAAAATAACTAGATAGGCAGGAGTTCTCAAGGAGTTCTAATTTCAATGCTGGCAACTGTGTGTGAGAATCATATACTGTGTGAGTTATGTCATTTTGAGTCATGTACCACTATTTACAATTCCCATCACCCTAATTTACAAATCCTGTTGATGTCATTCACCTTAGAAGTACCTTTGGAGAAGGTGACACTGTATAAGCTCTGTGGCATGTCTGATAACTGCGTAACGCTATAGTAGACAAAAATAGATAGGCAGGAGTTCTAATCTCAGTACTAGTAACTGTGTGTGGATTATATACTGTGTGAGTTACACCATTTTGAGTTGTGTACCACCCTTTACATTTCCTCTCACCATAATTTACAAGTCCTGTTGATGTCATTCACCTTAGAAGTACCTTTGGAGTAGGTGCGATTGTAGAAACTCCATGGCACATCTGATAACTGTGTAACACTATAGTAGAAATAATTAGATAGGCAGGAGTTCTAATCTCAATACAGGCAACTGTTTGTATGTGAGTATCACCCTACTTTACTAGGTCTGCTGATGTCATTCACCTTAGAAGTACCTTGGAAATAAGAAAAATCACATAAGCTCCATGGCGGGTCTGAAAACTGTGTAACACTATAGTAAAAATAACTACATAGATAGGGGTTTTAATCTCACTACTGACAGCTGTGTGTGTCTTTGGGTGTAGATCATATCCAGTTTGTCTGATACCATTTCAATTGGTGTACCATCCACACCTGTTTACCACCTCCCAATGGCATTACTTTATATAACGTGGTAACAACATCTGCCTCACATGCAGCATGTTCAACCACTGTGCATACCATACCAGTCTTCTGTACAGATGTCTATGGAATATCCAGATGTTTAGGTTCATAGGTTCATAAGTGTGTACTAGGCTAATGGCCCTGGATCCTTTACAAGCCTAGCCAATATGATTATCCTGGCATCATGCCACCCATTAGTTCCCAGTGCTTCTGTTGAGTAGAGCCAGTGGAGTGATCCTCAAGTGAATTTTCTATTTCCCATCCATTCATCAAGATTTCTCTTGAAGAGGGCCAGCGAGGTCCTCTGTTTGACATAGAATTGAAGTCTGTTCCATACCATGGGTAGTCTCTGGGTTATGAACCTGTCCCACCAGCATGTTCTGTTGATTGTGGTAATGAGGTTGAGGTCTCTGGAGCATGTGATGTGGAGGGATTGAGATTTCTTTAGATGTAGTATTTCTAACAGAGCTCGGTTAGACATGGCTTAGTAAGTCAAGCAGAGATCATCTCTAAGTAGGCGATATGAGACAGAGAGTAGTTGGAGTTGTTTGAGTCTGTCCATATATATCAACTGTTTAAGGCCTAGGATAATTTTTGTGAGGTACTTTTGTGGCCTCTCCAGTTGCTGCAGGTGTCTAGTGAGGTACATGTGAAATGGGGCATTGTACTTGATGATGGTTCTAATGAGGTAAGAGTAGAGGGAGACAATGATCTCTTTCTTCCTGGATGCAAAATCCTAAGTAATGAGATGTGCCACATAGAAGGACTTTCTGACCACAGTGGCAATGTGGTGGTCAGAAGAGAGGTTACTGTCAACCTGTGTTCCCAGATCTCTTATAACAACTTCTGTGTTCAGTGGACTACCATCAATGTGGTAATTTATGAGAAGCAAGTTTTTTCCAAAGGGGATGACAACACATTTTTTGGCATTGAGCTTAAGGCCATGGTTCTGACAACAGTCACTGGACTCAGTGAGGCCTTTCTGAAGAACGTCAAAATCACAGGGAGTTAATAATAGCTCCCAGCTTGCAATTGCCTGTGAACTTTGTCAACCAGAGTCCCTTTGTGCCTGGACTTCAGGGAAGTAGATACCAAATAGGAGAGGACCCAGGACCAAGCCCTGTGGGACTCTATTCATGACTGGTTGGCAGTCTGACTTGGAGTCAGCTACTTTCATACTGTGGGTTCTATCTGTGAGCCAGTTTGCAACCCACCTAGTGATATAGGGGTTGATGCCTAGCTTAGTCTTTTTTTCTATGATTCCTGTGTGGGAAATGGTATCAAGGCCTTGGCCAGATCAAGGTAGGCTGTATGAGCCACCTTACCTTCATCCACAGTTCTGCTAACTGACTCAAAGTATTTGACCAAATTGATCAGGCATGATCTACTCTTCACAAAACCAAACTGTGTGGGATCCAGAGTTTGGAGAATCCCTATATCTTTATTTATTAGGTCCATGATGATGCATCCCATAGCTTTGCATATGAGACTTGTCAGTCTAATGAAGCAATAGTTCCCAGGGTCTGTAGCTGCTCCTCCTTTGTGGAGAGGGATGACTGTAGCAGTGCACAATTTGGTAGGGACAAAGCCTGAGGTTAGGCTGTGATTGAACAGGGCACACAGGTGTAGTGCCAGTTCACTCTGTAGTTCATGTAGAATACAGCCAGGGATATTTTCAGGTCCCATAGAAGCTATATTATTTTCTTTAGCCAGTGCTATTTTAACCTGTGCAGCAGTAATACTGGGTGCCTGGCAATCTACTGATATTGCGATTGGTCCTTTGAGCGGGGAGAGAGGGATAAAGTTGGCACTGTGTCTGTCGGCTCAGTATAGGAGGTACCATTGTGCAGTAGCTCAGAGCAAATCTGGGTATTGCTGTGGTGATTCTTTACATAACTATAGAAGGCCTTGTGGTTGTCTTTATTATCTGCTGCAATTCTGTTTTCATAGCTAGCTTTAGGGGATTTGATGAGGGTCTCAACCTTTTGCTGAGGCTGATAAGGGCATTTTTCCAGTCTTGGGACTTCACCTAATTCTGCATCAGTTTATTTTTTTCTCTTGTAGAGTTTCTTTGTAGCAGGACCACCTTTTTTGGAGGAGAACATCTTGGTTCTGTTGGGTATGGTGAGATCCATGCATTTGTGTACGTGTTAGTAGTCATGCAACTATTCACCATTTGCATGGGTGTCATGAAGTTAGCCACCTCTGCTTTTAGAAGCCCAAGTTTAGCTTTGGAGAAGTCTTTCATGGTGGTTAACTTTGCAGGGGAGGTGAGTGGGATGGGAATTTCCAAGGTGATTATTTTTTAGTTGGATCTAACCAGGGAGGAGTTGACTATTGGTTGCCCATGTTAGTAATGACCAGGTCAAGGATGTTGCTACCTCTAGTTGGGTTACAAATGAGCTGGTCCAAGGCATTGGAATTAAAGAATTCCAGGAAACATTGTGCAAGTGTATTGCTACATGAGTAGTTTTCCCAGTTAGTGGAGGGGTAGTTGAAGTCGCCCAGTATGAGAGTGTTAGGTTCGACCCTAATATTCACCAGGGTGCTTATGAATGTGGAGTGTGAGTCTTGGGACATGACTGGGGACCTATAGCAGGTTATGACCTGAATTGCTGTCTTACCCAATGTTAGCTGCACCTGAAGTATCTCTGATGTGTTATGTTGGACTGCCAGTCTGGAGGTGAGCACATCCTTTATGAATATGGAAACACCCCTGCCTTTAGAGCTTTGGTCTAAGTTCTTGAAGAATTCATTGAAGAATGAGTTATAGCCTTGTAGTGCAGGGGGTGCTTTCTGCTGCTTTGAATCAGGTATCTGTTACAGCAGAAATGTCGATGTTCTCCATTTTAATGGGTGCTTCGAGCGAGTGCATTTTGATATTTACACTTCTAGCATTGAGCAGCATGACCCTCAGATTTCATTTGTTTGTAGCTGTTATGGTAGTAATTTGGTCTTTGGAACACTGCCTAAAAAAGGCACTATAGGGGTGGCATGAGCCTTGGCCAGTATCTGGAAGCCCAGGGGTGAAAGATGCAGGCCATCTCTGGCAAAGCATCAAGGTCTGTCAATCATGTCATTCCAGGCAGACAGACACTGGGTCCCCTTGGAATGATACCAGAAACTTAGCCAATTGTTGAAATCAGTCATTTTCCGCTTGTACTGTGGTATCATTCTGGATGATAGTAGAATGCTGCTCAGGGCTAGGTTCATACCCGCCTTGGCTACATAATCCGAGAGCTACTCCATGTCTCTTTTCATGTAGTCCAGGGAGGTACATCTCAGGTCATTCACACCCATTCAGACCCATATGTACAATGACAGAGTCATATTTGTACCTGTTGTTGAGGGACCTGAGTGTGTGCATTATGTGGTGGATCCCGGCACCTGACAGGCAGCTGAATATTACTTTCTCCTTATTCAACCTAGTGAGTGGGACATCAGTGTGCCTCACTATCGAGTCACCTATGACTAGTGTGCTGGGCATGCTGTTTTGCCTTAGGGGCTTTGGTCGAGTGGCACACTGTTTAGAAGAGTTATATGTCTCGGGATTGGTGTTGTCTTGTGATGGTCGAATACATTTCTGGCTTTGAGGCCTCTGCTGTTTGGGTAGATTTTAATTAGAGCCTCCACGAAGGTGGGTGTATGGTTTGTGTTTTTATGTGAAGGCAGTGCTGGTGTGAGTTTTGGAGGCCTATGTGTTCCATGTGGTGTTATGTAAGGGTTGACCTTCTCCTCTCAACCAGCTATTCTGGTCTTGTCAGGAGAGTGCGTGGTTTCCATTTTGGATATATAAGTGCATATCTCGCAAGTCTGAGTGTTTGGAGGTAAGAAGAGAGGGTTGTCAGTGTACATGAGGCAGTTGCTACATTGCCTCAGGATGGCCAAGTTCAACAGGTTAATAGGAGATACCACAAGGAACTGACCTTTAGACATTCCTGGAGGGGTGGGCATTAACAATAAGTACTGGAGCTGATTCCTTGTAGAATGTTTAGTGCTGATAGCACTTTTGTGTGCTACAATAATTGCTACAAGAAGTCTGGTACAGTGGTAGACTAATAAGTTAGTAAAAGTGCAAGAGAGGAGAGAACAACAGATCTAAGGGAACAATTAAAGAGCAGACTTTTTGGCACTGCTCAGAAGCTTATAAGCAGTCCTGGATAATTCAAAGGTGTATCTGGACTAGAGTAGTTACAGGAAAGGCAGGAACAACCTTACGCCTTTTTTTGGCAAACTATATGTGGTCTGTGTCCCTTAACAACGTGTATGTGATATTGTTGCCAAATTGGCTACATTGAGGGTAGTGACACACGTCAACATCATACCTGACTGAAACATCATGCTAATACAATGTGTGTTATAATATCATTTTTCCAGGCTTGTAGGAGTAATACATGACTCCACATACTATATCTGGTGGGTTATCTCACCATCCCTGGAGGCATTCAGAACATTACAGCTTGTAAGAGGTAGTGTTTTATGTCCCATGCACATAAACTATGTGGGGCATGTAATGTGTATGTAATAGCACAGTACATAATGGTGGAAATGTAGGTTTACTAATCTGTGTATTGCCAATAGTGTTTATGTTACTGATTGCAAATCCCATGTGCCAGTCCTTATTGTGTACATGCAAAGGATATACCATTTTATCTCCCTGTTCCACCCAGTGGACTCAGGAATGCATACCACAGACCTGTCATACACAGTATCATGCATGGCCTCATCAACTGCATCAGGGTTGAGTTTATGGTAAATAAATGGCAAGGCCAACAGGTGTTGATGGGTGAATCTGTTGCAGTTAATGTAATGGCTGCACTTTTGGGACCTGCTGACAGTACTGCAGTTACCTGTTCTGTATGTATGAGCCTGTTTTGTACACAACACTGAGCTGACATGTTTGAAGGCTACCTGTCTGTGACAAGGGGTATGTATGCAAGGTCACACTGTCTGACAGTGTCCCTCACACACTGTTGCGTGCATACATACCTGGTACATATGCATATAAAGCTGTACCTTGCCTGTGACATGGTTGGTGTATTTCCAGTCTGCCATACTCCCTCTTGGGAATGTCTGCAGGGCCACAGCCTGCTGACACACAGACAACTGGAACACAAACAGAATACAGCATGTCAGACTGCATTCAGTCAGTGCTACTAACAGCAATAATGCATCCTGGCAAATAAGGTACAAACACCTATATGTGTATCCATAACAAATGCAAGCAGACAGCACCTTACATAGTATTATATAGCTACACTGTTCTATGTTCACCTATGCATCAGACTCATATTAGCTTGTCCTAGCATCAATGGTATGAATCACAGTGATATGGCACAGGTATCATCATATGCACAGGGTGTGGTGTGGGTTTGCCAGAGACCTAGGCTGGGCCATATGGTTGACATCATGTGTGTGTGTGTTTGGAGTGGTATCCAATAGATGGGTGGTACAGAAGTGCTGTGTGTGTCTGGAGGTGACCTGCCTGTGATACAGATGTGTGTTTGCGTGTATGTATGCACACAGTCACACCATGTGGCTGCCCTACACAGGAGTACATTGGACAGCTGTGTACTGTACATGGCAGGGTATCTAGATCACCGTCTCTGGCCATGGACATGGGAACTAGTCCTGCCAGGTGTATCACTGTCACCACCAGGCACAAGGCTAGATGCAGTGCTACTTCCTGATGGTGATTGCTGTTTGCTGGATCTGTGCTCCTGACAGGACTGGACAGGACAACATTGCTATGGCCTTCTCCAGTGTGATGTGGGCAGCAACCTCCCTTTGGTAGTGCTGGTGTCACTGCCACTAAGGGAGTATGAGGGTGCATGGCTCCATAGACTCTCAGTTGTTGTTGGTGATGACCTATGTCCATGTGGCCGATGCCCATCTCCCAGTACATGCTCTAGCACAGACATGTCACAGTCAAGGATTGCCAAGGTCTCACCCCACTGTCTATTCATGACCTCAGTATTTTGACATGTGACCTCAACAAGGTCATGTATGTCACCATGTAAATCAGGGAGAGTTACATCCACCACCCTGACTATTTTTGTGCTGTGGTGTTCACTATGTGCCGGTGCATCCATGACAGCCTGGAACATGCATTTGATGACTCTTTTTGTGGCACAGTGACCCGATGAGCTGCGTTCCTCCTGCAAGCACCCCTTTCCATCCACCTGGGTGGGACCTCACCTGAACTCTGGCTATGGCCAGTATTTACACTCACATCTGCCATAGTCACCACACTAGCCTGTTCAATGCCACCACTTGCCAACTGTACATCATCTGTGGTCACCGGTGATGGGGTATGTTTGGATATTGTCACTGTGTGTGGGGATGGTGTGGATAAGAGTGGGATGCCAACCAATGGCACAGATTCAGCCCCTAACAACCCCACCTGTACCTCACTATTCCTATCATCATTGTCAGAGTCTGCAGAGATAAGGACATCAGTTTCCCAAAGGGGGGACACCAAACCCCATAGCCACCTATGAGGGGAAGACAACATATGCACATTAAAATCTGCACTTTGACATTGGCTGGTATTCACACACACACACACACACACACACACACACACACACACACACACACACACGCACACACACGCACACACACACACATGCACACACTTACAGATGAGGTGGCACAAATTTGTTACACAGACCACACATTACCCAAATGGTGACATGCATGACATACGGCCTTCAACATCATGCATTTCAGCCAGTTTTTCTACACATAACTAACAATATAGAGCTCCGGGATACATGATTAGTGTTAGTATGTGATGGCCATTCCCCAGCATAGAAAGTACCTATGTACACATAATCGCTGTTCACCTGTATAGCACAGTGGCCAATACTACAGGACATACCTCACAACTGTACAGATCTTCGCAGGATGTGTAGAAATCTGGCTCATATATTTGGCCCATTTCTCATAACCCATGTGTTTCTCTGATACATAAGTGAGATGATCTGAGGAGTGACATCACTGATTAAAGACATATATTTCAGTGTCAGACCTCCAAACCAGCAGTGAATGTATGGTCACACAATTCCTTTTTATACCACCAACCTGTTAAGCTTACAGGTGATATGATAAGTGTACACATCCCTGTTAATATGCTGTGTTCTTGTAATATACAAGATGAGACCGCAATAATGCATTCAAATATGTTACGCACTGTTCATGTGATGTATGACCTGTGCAATGCAATTGATAAACAAACACGTGTTATGTGTAAAATATAATGACTGGAATATGTACAATATGGTGATTGCATAATTGTGCACACCCTTAAAATGATACTTTGTTGAAGCACCTTGTAAGTGACTTACAGCATTCACTCTTCTTGTGAAGGTGTCTATCAGCATGGCACATCTTGACTTGGCAATATTTGGATACTCTTCCAACCAAAGGTCACCCAACTCTGTCAGATTGCAAGGGCAGCTCATGTGCACAGCCATTGTCAAGTCACACTGGTGTTTTTCTATCTGGTGTAGGTGTAGGCTCTGGCTGGGCCCATCCATAACCATGAGTGTGTTCAGGTGGAGCCATTCTTAGGTAGCTTTGGATGTATGCTTGGTCTTTGTCATGTTGAAGGCTGACACACCTCCCCATCTTCAGTATTCTTGCAGATGCCTAATTGATTTTGGGCAGACATGGGTGTTTTTGGAAATGTTCAGAATTCCTACCAGCGTGACTACAGGCCCTGTTCTGGCTTTGAAATGGTATCCCCACAATGGGCCACCCATGTGATTTACCATGGGGATGTTGGTCTTCAGGTTATGAGAGGTGTTGCTTACATACCTTTTGGTACTGTGGCTGTAAGGTTGATCCATAGTCTCATTACACCAAAACACATTTTCACACATGCCTTTGGGAGATGTGATGTGCTGTATTGCAATTTGTATCCACCCCTGGATGTCTGTTTGGTGTGGGGAAATGCTTCCATCTTCTGAACCTACCCCATATGCCAGATGTATACAGAATATGGGAGAGTGTTCCCACAGGTAGCACACAACACCAGGACTTGCAAAAGATTCCTGCAACTCCCTCAGTGTTGCTGTATGTCCTCTGGCAGCCTCTATGACCAGGTCTTGACATGTTTTGTCATCATTTTTGGAAGGACGTCAGGTTCTTTTCAACAGCACTGTTGTTCCATATTCAATCCACCTTTGGACAACTGTCTCCACTTGCATGGTGTATGCAATGCTGTGGTAATGTTGTTGTACCCTACTCTTGACTGATACCTTTCAGATATGAGATCCCTTTGCTGCTTTGTAAGCTGTCTGCAAGCCATGGCTGCTACTGTTGCAGGCAACTGAGCAAATGTCATGATTATCCCACTTAGACAGCAGACTGTTATTTGGTGTTATTCAAAGTGACTTTACTTGATGGCAGGTGTGTACCTAAGCAGACTGTATACTGTCAGTAAGTTACAAGCTGCTGCAATAACATATTATTTGAAGGGTGTGCACACATATGCATCCAGCTTATTGTCAGATTTGTATACTCCATATTTGGTACCAACAGATTGATTGGTTTTAAAGGTGAATTGTTCATGTCATAGATCACATTACAGTTTGGAAAACATGTGGACTGACTTATTGTGATGTCAGTTTGTATTTATAATCACAAACACCTGGCATCTTAACAGGGGTGTGTACACTGTTTATACCCACTATATGACAGTAATGATTCACACGTGTCCCTACCTTAGGCCCCCCCCATTTTTTGGTCTCTGTCCAGACATTTGCATTGACAGGTTGTGAGGTATGCTACAGGGATGTTACATTCTCATCAGATAGGCCACTGTGGTGACCACTGTGAAGCAATGCAGTTAACCCCAACACAAGTGAACATGCACATAAAGTAATATGGCTATGAGTGACAGTTGTGTGCATGGTACATTGCATGGCCTTCACATGCCTGGGGTATTGGCAAACTGCAACAGAACAATTGCATACTCACCAGATGCAGGCTGCCATCCCACATTCAGACCGAAGGGACCTAGGTAGTTGTGGGAGGGATGTATTGTCAGCAAACTCACATGTGGCATTGGTACAGGATGGATGCAGCATGTCTGCAAGTTTACAGTACAACCCCCAATACTATGAAATTTATTGTACTTCACCACAGATGTGCATGTCTGTGCATTAGAAAACCCAATCCACAACTGCAATCTGACCTGGCACATGCACGCAGAATTACAAATATGTCTTCTACACTAGTCTAGTAATCTACACTGGGGCCTTACCGTCACACTCCTCATCCATTGTCTGGGTGTCACCCACCACCAGTATGTGGGCAGTCTGTACTCTGATGTTGTACTGGGATGGGTGCCCCAATGTACTTGAGGAACTCCCCAGTGGGTGTCAGTGGTGCTGCATGGCCAGGTCCACACCTGTGGCTGTGCGGTCCCTGGCCATTTCAGTAGACCTTTCCCAGGCATGGTGTATGAGATCACTTTAATGATTCCAGACCTGCTTGTATATACATGCGTGCAGGCCGACATTGTTTACCCTGTGGACAAGGTCGTCCCACAGGCCAGTCCTCTCCTGCAGATGTTGCTGACTCCAGCCAAACATTATAGCATGGTCTGTAGTATGGCTTCTATAATTATATTTGTTTCAGCCGCTGAGAAAGTTGACCTTTGCTGATGCAACATTGCACCTGGAAGACATAAAAAGGGAGACACATCACAGGATCTCATACATTTGGCAACAGTATGAACAGGTACATTGATGATCTTATTTTTATCTGTAGAGGTGACATTACAGACTTTGATGCATTTATGGTAGATGTACATAACAACAGGTTTGGTTTGGAGTTTACATACAAGGTCAGCAAATTAGAAATTCAGTTTTTGGATATTATGCTGTATGTGGATAGACAAGGGTGTGTACAATTCAAACCTTATAGGAAGGAGGTGGCCTCTAATAATTTTCTTCATGCATCAAGTGCACATCCTATGCACTTGATTGAGTCACTCCCCTATGGGGAGTTTAAACGAATTTTTGAACATACTTCAGACAATAGTCTTTTAAGTTTGGAATTTGATGTTGTTTGTAAGAGATTATTGGATAGAGGTTACTCAGAAGCTTCAATTAAAAAGAATCGTTTAAAGTTTGATAGTGGCAGAAAGGGTTATGATAGAAATAGATTTGATGCAAATATTCATGACAATGTTGTGGATTTAGACAATAGGATGTTTTTTGTCACTAAGTTTTCTTTATTTTCAGAGATTTTGTGTAATATTGTTAAGTTTCTATGGCCAGTTATTTGTAATAATGAAGAATTTGGGCACCTCTTTCCTAGGTTTGTTTCTTTTTCTTTTGGTAGATATCAAAATCTAAAAGAAATACTTAAACCTAGATACCTATCCAGTATTATATCTTTATCTGATTCAGTTCAAGAACCTGGTATGTTTCAATGTGGAAAATGTAAAATATGTGTAAAAGTTAGAAATTTATCAGGTAACAACATTAATGGGGTAAAATATTTTGCTGAGAATAGATTTAATTGTTGCTCATGTGGTGTTGTTTATATATTAGGTTGTGATTGCCCTTTGCCTATGTATTATATTGGCCAGACTAAACGTCAACTTAAAGTTCGGATATTAGAACATATTGGTGATGTACGCAATGCTAGAACAGATAGTCCAATATTTGATCACTTTTATAGGATGCATAATGGGTCAGTTGAATCATTGTTTTTCTGTGCCCTGGCTAAACCAAAGGCACTTTCAGGAGGCAGTTTCTTACAAAGTCTATTAAAATTGGAGAGTAGATTTATTTTGAAGTATAACACTTTAAAACCTCGAGGTTTAAATTTGGAAGTAAATTTAAACATCTGATAGTATTACCTTTATTGCATATTGTTAGGAAAAATGGTGTTGGTTTACTTATTTCATGTCCTGTTACTGATTCTTCCTTTTAATTATGTAATTACTTAATTATCTAATTATATAATTGTTTAATTATTATGCACTAGTATATATGTGGTGACTAGTGAATTGTTTATTCATTCCTTTGAAGGCCAGTGGGCCGAGGTACCGGAATAAAGCTCTTTCCTGTTATCCTGCTCGTGTGGTTTGTTTCAAACATTCTTTTGCTGTGGTTGGTTCGTGTATAGTGATGCTAAGCCAGGGGGTGATGTTTGCCCTAAACCTATCTGCAGCAGGTTGGCTATAGCTATGTTGTGTGTGTATGTGGTCTGATTGGCCACCATTACAGAGTCAGTTGGTTTGTTGCCTCAAAGATTGCAAACATATGTGAAGATGATGTTGTGATTGGCCTTGGTGGATGCGTCCAATTTGTACTCATAGCTAATCTTACAGTACTCCACTGTGACCTTATATGCTTGATCAGACAAAGGCTGACTTGATGCCAAGTTGGTGTGTGCTCCTGATTTGCCCTGTACAGTGAATATAGGGACCAAGTCTGTAATTTGTGTATTGCTGCTGTCCACTACAGGCATTCAGCCTACCTTGAGGGGTTGATGTTGTCCTGTTGGGTATTGCTGAGGTCATAAAGCTATGTAGGTGTCCACATATTATTATGTTGTGGGCCTGGACACAGCTGCTAGGTGCAACATATGGGATGTTCTTCATGTGGGTCTTGCCCATTTCCCTTGCTTGTGCGGGGGACATTTCAGAGGTGTGGGGGCTATAGCTTCACAGACAGTAGGTGGAAATACCTCACAGGACAAGACAGCCCAACAACATGGGGACAAAGCTCCAGGTTTTGGTACAGATTGTATGTCATTTGTGCTGTTATACACATGGAGGGTTGCTGCATTGACAGGGTTTGTCTGGACATGCATTTACTGGGTGATTTGACATCTGACAGTAATATGCCTCTAACATACCTCTCAACTGGCATGTTGTCCATAAACTGGCTGGATGTTTGCCTATTATGCTTGGTCTGTTCCTCAAACAACATCTGTTTTTGTGGGGTTGGTAGGATAATGTGAAGATTGTAGTCAGTAACTGTTGACATCCATTGGTGTTCCAGACATCATATCCTTCAGGGATGCTATGTTACAACAGCACGTGTAACACCAGCTACTGTTTCAGTTTGTAACACCATTATATGTAATATGTCCCTCTTTTCAGCCCCCTGTCCCACAAGTATGCCATGTGTTGTCCAGATGTCCTGCACTATGAGGTGCAGAGGTATTGTATATCATTAACTACCAACTGCACTCCAGTTATCATGCCAATGACCTGGCAGAATCCTGGCCATGGTCTGCAGCAGCAGGCCAGGGTTATGAGTCCACACCCTGGTAATTCTGTGGAAATCTGCACTTATGACAGTTAAGTATGTCTGACAATTGTGAACAGACTGCCAAGATTGTGTAGCAGTGTAGTGTGTATATGTTTGTTGGGATGGGTAGGGAGATTAGTAGATGTGAGTGCCATACATCCTTTAACTATCTGACTCTGCATGCTGCTACAGCTGCTGGTAGTCTATCAGGTCTGTATGCTTGTGTGGGTTGACCATGACATGTCCTGTAAAACTTCAGGATTCCCAGTAATGTGTTAGTGGCAAACGGTATGTGGTTGCTCACACAGTATTATACTGTCGTGTTCAGTTTGCTTATAGTATGTCGCTGTGACTGTGATACACTTGTTTGGGGGTATGCACTTGCACACCAGTGTTACATCCCTGTAGTCCTGTTATATTTGCTAATGCATGTGTACAGCCCTAGAGCTGGACCTGGGTAGTGTTATGTGAGTCTGATTGTAGTTTGGACATTGCTCTGTAGCTCAGTGTAGTTTCCCTTATGTTGTGTTATGTCAACATATTCATAGGATGTCCAGTTGTCTGGCCGATATCTTTGGTCTAGTTCCCATGACTGTTATGTATTCATGACACATCAATTGGATGATGTGGTGATTGAGGTCAATAACTAATGAGAAGCAACTGAGTCCTGGAATTGTGATATTTCAGTTGATATATGTTAGGACATACACTGTTACTACATGAACATTCTCAGCTTATCTACTGATGTATTTTGTACATGTCCCTATTTTCAGTACTTTGTCCCCCCACTTTGTCAGGCTTGGTCCAGATTAATTGCACTAAGGGGTTCTGAGAGCATACCTCTCCACTGTCAGAATTTTCACAGAATGTTCAGATGTTTGGACCATACTTTTGTTCAGTTCTACAATGTATTTCTATTTGTCTGGTAAATCATGGTGATGATCCAAGGAATTATGTCAGTAGATAAATGACATGACATTTCAGTTTTCATCCTCATATCCTTCAGTAATTGTCTGCTGAAGCACACAGTGTTGCTGTAACACGTTTTCATTTGTAACAGCAATTTTTGAAATATGTCCATATATGTGTCCCCCCCTTTTACAGCCTTTATATGGGTTCCTTGCACTAACAGGTTGAGAGGGATTGTTCTGAGGTATAACTGCACTGCATGTTATATACATACATATATATATTTTAATTTCCTTCCTTTATATTTTTATATATGACTCTACGTTTTCATATATATGCTTCATCAGATATATATATATATATATATATATATATATATATATGTATATGGTTCCCTATCAGAAGCCTGAAACACTATAAGCTTGAAAATCAAAATCCTGAGACCAAAAGCCTGAAAACTCAAAATCCTGAAAACCCAAAATCCTGAAACTCAAAATCCTGAAAACACAAATAATGCTAATATGCCAATACAAAGACACTAATATCTACCGACTGACCTTGACCCTAACCCTAACCCTAACCCTAAGGTCCGTCACTATCGCACACTCACCTGACCCGCGCCCTAACCTTAACTCACTTAAACCGCCCCTAACCCTAATTTTTGTCACTATTGCATACATGCCTAACCTGCGCCCTAACCCTAACTCACTTAAACTGCCCCTAACCCTAACATAAAACCAACCGCACACTTACCTGAACCCAACCCATGACCTAACACCACAGGGCTAACAATAGCAAAGTCACAATGACGTCAATATGTCTATTTTGTGTTTTCAGGATTTTGAGTTTCAGGATTTTGGGTTTTTAGGATTTTGAGTTTTCAGGTTTTTGGTTTCAGGATTTTGATTTTCAAGCTTATAGTGTTTCAGGCTTCTGATAGGGAACCATATATATATATATATATATATATATATATATATATATATATATATATATATATATATATATATATGTGTGTGTGTATGTGTGTGTGTATGGATCTACGATATTTGATCGAATGATCAAATGTCCGAATCCACTGAACACATTTTAAAGAAAGCGCTTTTATCGAAAAAGTGCTTTCGTTAAAGCGTGTTACTAAAAAAAAAAACACCCCCCTTACTTTAATATTCTCCCTCCGAGACCGCACTACAGTGGGGAAAAGGGAATTTCCCTTATCCGCTACAGCCTCTGCAACAGGCCTATTTACGCAAAAGTGCATAAGTATGCCTGGCCGTTTGGGTTTCGGACTTTTGATCATGCGATCAAAAGTCCTAGAGCCATATGTATATATATATATATATATATATATATATATATATATATATATATATATATACGTGTGTGTGTGTGTGTGTGTGTGTGTGTATGTCTATATACAACACACAAAAGGTTCCACAAAGCTTTCTCCCTAATGTTGTATGCCTCTATTCCATATGTTTGAAAAAGCAACATTAATTCTTGTAGTTCAGATGGTGTAGTGGTACATTCCTCTGACTGTAGTGTTCAGTTTTAACATTAATAAATGTTTGTTAAAGCACTGTAATTCTTCACAGCTCACATGTTGTAGTGGTGTTTTGCTGTAATTGTAGAGGACAGGAACCTGGGCCTAAGACTTGAAAGGGCTCAGTGTTTTTTTACTGCTCAGAACAAGGTCTGATGGATACAGACTGATTAAGGCACATTTAAGCATATTATAATGTTATATTTAAGCAATAACCCACAGCTGGGTGTGGGTAATGCTGGATTTACCCACGGTTGGTGTGGTTTGGTCACAAGGGCGAAGCCAACCGTGGGTAAATACAGCATTGCCCACACCCAGCCATGGGTTATTGCTATTATTGCTATTATACAATGACATTACTTAAGAAAAACAATACTTACCTTTCTTAATTTTGTATTTTATATTCATTTTTGTATGTTAATGGCTAGTCATTGTATAATATAAAATAATATTTACATACACATTATAATTTTACATTTACCTTCCATGACATCCCCCTATGTGCTTTCATTACATTATATTCTTGCGTGACTATACTGTATGGGGCACATGTATTTATATGGGGGTTTCACATATTTTCTACATTGACATCTCAATTTCGAAACTGATACACTACCCTGGTTGACAAAAAAATTGTTGCTACTTAATTTAAGTTTAGTAAAATAATTTTAACACTACTTTCACATGGGAAAATAAGTTGCTTGTCTTGGGACTCAATCCATGAATGCCTACATCTAAAGCTGCAACTCTAACCACAACACTGTGTTGACTTGGAACCTTAATCTATTTTCATTTAGCTCCTATGGGATGTTTAAGCTATGCTAAGGAGACAGCCATAATGTACTCACCCACTTAGCTACACTTATAGGTTCATAGGTTCATAGGTTCATAGGTTCATACTAGGCTATCTGTCCAAGGGCATTTATAAGCCTAGCCCATAGTAATGTGGCTTTCGCCACCCCTTTAGTTTGAATAAAAACTATGCCTATCATTTTGCTGTGCCTCTGTCAAGCAGTGACACTGAAGTAATCCCTGGGGTATATCTGCAATCTCCCATCCATTGGTCAAGATTCCTCTTGAACAAGGCCAGAGAGGTGCTCTGCCTCACATGTACCGGGATTTTGTTCCACAGCATAGGGAGTCTCTGGGTGATGAATCTGTCCCTCCAGCACATTCTATTTATAACCGTGTCAAGGTTTAAGTCTCCCGCCCTTGTGGTTCTGAGGGATCTAGATTTTTTGAGGTGAAGCATATTCATCAATTCTGGGTTTGACATGGCCTTATATGTCAGGCACAGGTCACCTCTGAGCAAGCGGTATGAGACTGAATAGAGCTGGAGTTCTTTCAGTCGGGCAGCATAAGACATATTTTTGAGACCCTTTATCCTTTTGGTGAGGAACTTTTGGGGCCTTTCAAGCTGCAGCAGGTGTCTGGTCAGATACATTCGAACGGGCATTGTACTCAATCATAGGTCTAATGAGTGATGAGTACAGGGGGACGATGACCTCCCTTGATCTAGATGTGAATCCCTTCATGATCAGGTGGGCGATATAGAAGGTTTTCCTAACTACTTTAGCAACATGAGTGTCAAACGAAAGGCTACTGTCAACCTGGGTCCCCAGATCCCTGATGACTTTTTCTGTGCTCAGTGGATTGCCACCTATATGGTAGCTAGGGGTAACCTTGTTTTTCCCGAAGGGTATGACTATGCATTTTTTGGCGTTTAACTTCAGGCCATGGCTCTGGCACCAGTTATCCGTTTCTGTGAGGCCCTTCTGGAGGATATTTGTGTCAGATGTGTTTTCGACTATGTCGCCCAGTTTGCAGTCATCTGCAAACTTTGTCAGCCATAACCCTCCTGTGTCTGCTTGTTCTTCAGAAAAGTAGATGTCGAACAAGAGTGGACCCAGGACTGAGCCCTGTGGGACACCACTTGTGACAGGCTTTGAGTCTGACATGGCTCCAGCAACTCTGACCCTGTGGGTTCTGTCACTTAGCCAGTTTGCAACCCATCTTGTGATGTATGGGTTTACATTCAAGCTGATGAGTTTTTCGATGATACCTGAGTGGGGTATTGTGTCGAAGGCCTTTGCCAGGTCGAGGTAGGCTGTATGGACTGCCTTTCCCTCATCAATGGCCTTGGTGACTGTCTCGAAAAAGTCAACCAAGTTTAAGAGGCAGGATCTGCCTTTGACAAAGCCAAACTGGGTTGGATCCAAAGTCTGCAAGTTCCCTATGTCTTTATTTATGAGTTCCATTATGATCCTCTCCATGGCTTTGCAGATAAGGCTTGTCAAGCTAATGAGGCGGCAATTTCCAGGGTCTGTGGAGGCACCGCCCTTATGAAGTGGGACCACAGTCGCCGTGCGCCACTCCTTGGGTATGTATCCTGAGGTGAGGCTAAGATTAAACAGCTGTCCTAACTGTGGGTTTAATTCCTCGTTGAGTTCGTGAAGCACACAGCCGGGGACACCATCCGGTCCCATGGATGCTGTGTTTTTTGCCTTAGTGAGGGCAGTTCTCACCTGGGCGTTGGAGATGTTTGGGGGGCTACAATCCTCTGGAATAGATATCTCTCCTTTTGGGGGGGAGAAGTTTGCACTGAACCTGTCAGCCAGTATGTTGGCAATGTGTGTAGGTTCAGTAATTTTCACATCATTTTGAACTAATTCTGAGCATATCTGGGAGTTTCCTCCTAGGTTTCTAACATAGCTAAAGAAGGCCTTATGATTCTCTTTAGAGTCCTTGGCGATTTTTCTCTCAAAATTTGCCTTGGATGATTTTATGAGAGCTCTTAGTTTTTACTTATAATGATCAAAGGTGTCTTACCTTTCAAGGATTTTGCTCTATCTTGTAGTAGCTTCCTCCTTTTGTTATAGAGCTTGTTTATGGCTGGGGTCCACCAGACTGGACGCTTGCCTTTGGTACAGAGAGTCTTAGTTTTGTTTGGGATTGCCTGATCCATGCAGTCCTGTAGGTGCTGGTAGAAGGCATTTGTAAGTGATTCAGCGGTTTGAGTAATGTTTACCACTGGCTCAGGGGCCTTAAAGGAGACCACACTAGTTTTTAGAAGTGTGAAATCGGCTTTTGAGAAGTTTTTCACTGTGGTCTTTTTTGTTTCAGGTGGGGGCGGGATGAGGACCTCCAGTGAGATTAGTTTATGATCTGATCTCACCAGTGAGGGGTATACTTCCGGTGTTGAACATTTTGATCCCATGTTCGTGATGATGAGATCAAGTATGTTTTCTCCTCTTGTGGGGATGGTGACTAGTAGTTCCATGGCATTTGAGTTTATGAACTCCAGGAATCTTTGGGTTAGAGTGTTCGAGCTTGAGTAGTGTTCCCAGTCTATATTAGGGTAGTTGAAGTCACCTAGTATGATGGTGTTTGGAGATACATTTATCCCCTCCAATGTTTTCAGGAAGGCCATGTGAGGTTCCTGAGTTTGAGAGGGTGGCCTGTAACATGCTACAAATTGCAGAGCAGTTTTGCCTATGGTTAATTGCACCTGGATGGTCTCCGATGCATCGTGCGTTGCCACCAACCTTGAGGTGTGGGTGTCCTTTATGAATATGGACACCCTCCTTTCTTGGTGTTGTCCGGATTTTGGGGCGGAACGCATGATATGAGGTGAAACCTGTTAGTGCTGGGGTGCTCTCAGGAGCCTTGAACCAGGTTTCTGTCACAGCACAGACATCGATGTTCTCCATATTGAGAAGGGCCTCGAGTGCGTGCATCTTGAGATTGAGACTTCTGGCATTGAGCAGCATTACCCTTAGTTTTTTCCTTTTGGTGTTCTAGGGTGGTAGGTTTAGAATTTGAGCCTTGCCTAAAAAGGCACTATGGGGTGGCAAGAGCCTTTGCCAATATCCGGAAGCCCAGGGTGACAGGTGCAAGCCGTCCCTTGAAGCAGCGTGGCTTGTCCAGCATGTCATCCCAGGCAGACAGACATTGATCCCTTTGAATGACACCAGAATTTAAGCCAATTATTAAAGCTGATCATCTTATCACTGTATTGTGGCATCATTCTAGGTGAAGGTAGGATACTGCTCAAGGTCAGGGTCATACCTGCCTGGGCTACATAATCAGAGAGCTCCTCGATGTCCCTTTTCATGTAGTCCAAGGAGGTACGTCTCAGGTCATTGACACCAGCGTGGACAATGACTGAGTTGTACTTGTACCTGCTGTTGAGAGACCTGAGTGCTTGCGTTATGTGGCGGATTCTAGCACCCGACAGGCAGCTTACTGTGACCTTCTCTTTTCTCAGTCTGGTGAGCGGGACGTCAGTGTGTCTGACTATGGAATCACCAATGACAAGCGTGTCTGGCATTTTGTTTGGCCTTAAGGGCTGTGACTGTTTGGCACTCTGACTGTGTGGTCTATGTGTTGCATGTGTTGGGTCATGAGGTGGTAGTTGTTTGGGTGTCTGCTTTGGTGGCCTCTGCTGTTTTGGTAAATTTTTGATCAGAGCCTCCGAGTATGTCTTTGTGTGAGTATGTGTATGATTTGAAGTTGTGATGGTACCATGTGTGACTGAGTATGTATTGTGTGTGGTTACCTTCTCCTCCTGTCTGGTCTTGCCAGTCCTATGTTGAGAGAGCTCAGCCTCCAGTTTGGCCATATAGTTGCATCTCTCGCATGTATTTGTGTTTTGTGGGAGAAGGAGAGGATTGTCTGTGTACATGAGGCAATTGTAACATTGCCTCAATATTCCCAGGTTCACCAGTTGAGCTGGAGAGGACACTAGCAACTGATCCCTCGACATACTAGAAGTAGTAGATAAAGAGACTTTCAAAGGACTCCGGAAAGTGGGTTTTAGGCTGGTGGGGTACTATCTATAATAAGAGTGCTTTATCAAGGTGCAAGTACTGTAGGAGTAAGTGCTAGTCTTTACAGATAGAGAATAGTCTACTTGGGAATCAAGTAGAGATGAACTTTTCAGTTATAGGATATGCTGGTTAGATCAGCAGTACAGCTCGAGGAAGGTAGTTCTAAGGGAAAATTGGAAGAGTGGAATTTAGATGGCCCAAATAGTTTAACCTTGTTTAACCGCCGCTGCTCTTGTGTGCAACAGTGGTAACGCCACGCTAAATCGCGCTTACGCGCGTTTAGCGTGTTTTATAGCAGGGGGCTGAAGGGAGCTAGGAATTGGCCCAAAACGACCAATGGACTACTAGTTTCTGGCTGAAACTTCACCAAATCGGACAAAAAGGCCGCTCAGTGCTTCCCACTCCCACTGGTAAGCAAAGAAACTTCCCTCCTTCCTAATAAGGCAATGGATCAGTAACAGGAACTAAAAACAAAGCCCAGGGATCAGCAACTCTGAAACTGGACTACTCTAGTTCAGTAAGGCGGGAAAACAAGAGATTTTTTTGTTTTATTACAGAGACAAGGAAAAAAACAGACAGTAAATGCTATAAATGCTGTAAATCGGCTAGCGCACTTTAGTGTGTAGCCTACAGAAACAATTTGCAACAATTAGTAACTTAAAGTGCAATAAACAGTGTAAAATGCAGAAATCACTTAAAGTAGCAGTAAAACAGGTGAAATGCAGTCGCCAGCTTAATAACTGTGGGAAAGCAACAAAAAATACTTATATCTGGTAGAAAGTCACTCTTTTAGCTCTCTGCTGCTTGGATCACTCTGCAGGCCACCACAAGGATCTGTGCTGAGTTGGTACAAGCTGGAAAACGCGTGTTTAGCGTGTGTTATAGCAGGGGGCTGAAAGGAGCTAGGAATTGGCCCAAAACGACCAATGGACTATTAGTTTCTGGCTGAAACTTCACCAAATCGGACAGAAAGGCTGCTCAGTGCTTCCCACTCCCACTGGTAAGCAAAGAAACTTCCCTCCTTCCTAATAAGGCAATGGATCAGTAACAGGAACTAAAAACAAAGCCCAGGGATCAGCACCTCTGAAACTGGACTACTCTAGTTCAGTAAGGCGGGAAAACAAGAGATTTTTTTTTTTTTGTTTTTTTTACAGAGACAAGAAAAAAAAAACAGACAGTAAATGCTTTAAATGCTGTAAATCGGCTAGCGCACTTTAGTGTGTAGCCTACAGAAACAATTTGCAACAATTAGTATCTTAAAGTGCAATAAACAGTGTAAAATGCAGAAATCACTTAAAGTAGCAGTAAAACAGGCGAAATGCAGTCGCTAGCTTAATAACAGTGGGAAAGCCACAAAAAATACTTATATCTGGTAGAAAGTCACTCTTTTAGCTCTCTGCTGCTTGGATCACTCTGCAGGCCACCACGAGGATCTGTGCTGAGTTGGTACAAGCTGGAAAACGCGTGTTTAGCGTGTTTTATAGCAGGGGGCTGAAAGGAGCTAGGAATTGGCCCAAAACAACCAATGGACTACTAGTTTCTGGCTGAAACTTCACCAAATCGGACAAAAAGGCCGCTCAGTGCTTCCCACTCCCACTGGTAAGCAAAGAAACTTCCCTCCCTCCTAATAAGGCAATGGATCAGTAACAGGAACTAAAAACAAAGCCCAGGGATCAGCAACTCTGAAACTGGACTACTCTAGTTCAGTAAGGCGGGAAAACAAGAGATTTTTTTTTTTTTTTTACAGAGACAAGGAGAAAAACAGACAGTAAATGCTATAAATGCTTTAAATCGGCTAGCGCACTTTAGTGTGTAGCCTACAGAAACAATTTGCAACAATTAGTAACTTAAAGTGCTTAGAGTATTAAAAATAAGTATATATTATTATTATATTTTTAGGTTATAAGGGTGTGTATTGTGGTGTTCTGACAACTATTTGGGACTGTATTTGTAAAATACTGGCGTTAATTAGTGGGAGGGAAGACAAAACAGCTGTTCAGACTACCATACATGCATTGGGTGTATTACTCAGGATACACTTACAAAATGTAGAAGTATTTTTGGCAAGCTTTTAAATGGAAGTAAACAGCACATGTTTATCATTTTGTTCATTAATAGCCAAACTCTCCTGTCTTTGCTGAAAAATGTTTTTTACTGTCATGTATGTTTATCATACATTTAAAGGACAATGATATAAAATGCACTATAGACTGCATGTCTGAGAGAACAGTACAGATAAGAGAAGAATGGACATATTACAAAGAGAAGACATAGCTGCACTGGTACAAACATAATCATAGATGGTTGTGTGATCAGTCATTGCACTAAATATGTAAGCCACACATATGCAAACAAATGGGAGTGTACAAGTATGTATCTCATATCTGAGAAATGTAAATGTCATGCAATCCATTAGGAACTAACAATGAGGTTTACATTGACATCTCACTTTTGAAACTGCTATGTTTACACCTTCTACATAAATTCAAAATTTTGGTATTAATTCTAATGAGTTCATACCTTATTTGCATCATCACCATGGTCGCAGGCCTACATCTACACTATAAAAAGGTAACCGTGTAGCTAGGGAAATTGAAATTGAAGAGACTTGTAGGGCAACGACATCCTCTGCTGTTAGTCAATGTGGCTGTTCCCTATTACACTCTCATAGTGGCACTACTTCCACTGCTCCATGAGTGATTGAGGTGTCCACACCCAGACATGGTAGGCCATAGGGTCATGGTCCTGGGTGTACTTGTGAAGAGAACTTGTCCAGCCAACATCAGTCAAATTCAGGTGGCAGGAGAACATCGGACCATGGGCATGATTATGCCAGTGTAACTCCTTGCAGAGCCAGTTCTCACAGTCGGGGGCAACGACAATGAACTGTTACCTCTACCATGCATGGATAACACCTGTCCATTATTCCAAGGCATAAAGCTAATGCAGATCTTGGCAGTGTTCCTGTAGACACTCACACACACGATTCACCTTCAGTGGCCATATATTCACACATGCATAACAGGTACATGAGTCATTCATGTGTCTTACAGCTCATTTTGTATTAGATGCAACTTGATCAGGGTAATGTGGCTACTGGAACTTCAGTGCCAGTTGACTCTAGCCATAACCCAGTTTTGGGCATGGTGCCAAACAGGAGGGTTGTTAGGAGTGCTAGGAGAAGGCCTGCTGTCCACCCTCCACCTGATCATGGTGTGTCATTATGTGCCACTCAATGCATATTTACGACCATATTGCTGCCGCTGCTAATAGGCTTCAACCAAGAAGGATCAGGGTGTTTATACCCTGTTTAACTTTTCGTGGTGTGCATGAGGTGAAAATTGTAGCATGCTACAGGGTGGATACAGACTCTAAAGTAGCTTTGCAACCTCTGTTGCCTCTGTTGTCCTTAACTAACAGCAAGGGCAAACAGAGTGGAACCAATACCAGTGGAGACTAGTATGTGTAGCACTAAAGAATATTATCTACAGGAACATTCCAGAGACCAACAGGGGATATGCTGGTAGTTTCACAGGCAACAGAATCCAGGATCCTCCATCAGTTCATGAATGTTATGCTACAGCATGCCAGTGCATACATACATTTTCCCCATACATTTGAGGACAGAGCTATAGCTATGCAGGATGTATACCCTGTAGCACACTTCCCTGAAGTTCTGCATGCCATAGACTGCATGCACATTGAAATGGTAGCACAAACGAGTGAACAGTGAAGGATGTACATAAACAGAAAGTCCCTCCATTCCATTAATTGCAGGTTAGGTGTAATGCTCAGAGAATCATCCTGAATTTTGTACTGGCAGCCCAGGCAGTTATCATCACTCCTGTATCTGGCACAACTTTCAACTGTATCAAGGTCATTTACAGGGGGAAGCAGAGGATGCACTCGAGCCATGGCTGATGATGGCCATCAGAAATGCACATCCACCCACAGAAGAATTCTATAATGAGGCACATGCTCAAACAAGAAATATCGTAGATCATGTATTTAGGCTGTAGCTGTCACAGTTCCAGTTTTTAGATTCATCAGGGGGAGCCCTGCAGTACTTGTGCTGAGATTTTCACTGTCTCTGTTATCCTTCACAATATTATCTTGAGAAAACAGCTTCAGCAGATACACCAAGGGGAAAGGGCACATAGCCCTCCACCACCACCACTGGCAAGGTTACCACAGCCGCAGAAGGTGAGGAGTCAGTGGGGGAACCACCAGTTGTTGTGGGTATAGGTAAATGTAGGAGTGCACGATATGCTCTTGCCCTGGCCAAGAGCCAATGGGTAGCACACATGCACACCATCTAATGGTGTAAAACTGTCATCATAAGCACAAACGTACAGTAAAATGGATGCCAGGCAGTGCTCACAACCTTTACTTACCCATGTAATGGCTATGCATTGCAAGCATCACACTGAGTCAACCCTGAATTAAACCACTTGTAATTACAGGACTATCAAGGTAAGGTGAGGTCAGGGTTCTAATCTAGCACAATCTAAATTTTATTAATGCTGCTCCACTCAATTTTAAAAATTAAAGAACAACAAAGATAATTAGACATAACAATAACTATGTATAGTAGTAAGTATCGTATGAATTATATGTGTGATTGGGGGCGTACTGAAAATGATGTTTTGATACTTAAGTGTCTTTTTCTGCCCTGGGATGGACTTCATACTTCAGTGCTAGTCATGTTTTATGAATGTGTAAACTAGGACCTTGTCAGGTCACATGCATATACGGTTAACCACTCACTCTATCTAATTATCTCATTATATTGTCTATATAATTACGGAGCATGTTTTGCAAACACTTCCTCTGTGGCAAGGCAGTACACTATGTGCCTATGTGTAAGATTATGTATTTCCTATTTTACATAGGTTTGAATCCCACATTGTACAAATTACTTTTTATCATTGTGTAAAGCCGCAAACAATATGTCAGGTAATAAAACGTATACTTAAAATTATATCAGAAAGAAAGTATGACCACCACAGCTCAAATAAAAACAAAACTTTTAATAAAATATAAAATAGAACAACCAAGAATACAAGGTGAGTACTTTCTCTGTCCTCAGACTGCTTCTTCAAACCTATTAAACAGTGCTATACCTGAACAAATTTAACAATCAAAGCAACCAATCAGCTGTTGTGAAACAGAGTTACATAAGAAAGAGATAAAGCCTATTATATTTTGAAGAAATGTATACAACTAAATACGTCTGAAAAGTTAAGTCATCTAACAGGTACAGTAGCATCCAGCCCATAAACTACTACCAACTGTCACATTACTCTTCCTAATTCATAAACTGCCTTCCTCTCTTTTTAGCATTATTGCTGTTTGCTTAACATCATGGAAATGCAGTTGGCATATTATGCAAGTTTGCACACTGATCATTAAATGCAATATCATGAATTGGCAGGACAACACTTTAATTGTTGCTGTATGATCTGTGAAGACATGGCAGGAGCTAGAAAGGAAGGTGGTCAATTTAGGGCTCAAAGATATGGTGAAGAGGAGTACAGAATATTAATTGGACTCCTTTTAAAGCACCACAGCTGTAAGCTATTGCAGGGTGAGTATACCAGGTCTCAATATAAATCAGAGGTTTGGAATAGTCTTGCTAAGGGTGTCTGCAATGTGACTAACAGACCATGCCCTGGGGAGCAATACAGGTAGCACTTCAATGACCTGTAAAGGCACAAGCAGGAACAACTCAACCAGTGGCTAGATGAATTTAGGACTGCTGACATCCCACAGTTGTGTAAGTAGACAGATAAAGATACTTTAAATTATAGTCAAAGACTGCTATGGATAATGCTCTTATCTTTTTCTCTCCTCTTTATTTTACAGCTGCCCAGGAGATGTCAGTGAACAGGAAAGCCCATGCTGAATGTTTAGAAAGACTGAGAGAAGCAAGGGATACGTACACAGCACAAAATAATTATTATTGTATTAAAAGTATTTCTCTTCTATACATTAGTAGCAAATTAAGCATGCATATCTTACTTCTTATTGCTTCTTAGTAGACGATATTCCTTGTCTCATATCATCTACTAAGAGGCGATCTCTGCTTGACTTACAAAGCCATGTCTGACCGAGCTCTGTTAATGCTACATCTAAAGAAACCCCAATCTCTCCACACCACACGCTCCAGAGACTTCAACGTCATTACTGCAATCCACAGAGCATGCTGGACAGAGAGGTTCATAACCCAGAAACTGCCCATGCTCTGGAATAGACTTCCCATACATGTCAAGCAGAACACCTTAGTGGCCCTCTTCAAGAGGAATCTTGATGAGTGGATGGGAAATAGAAAGTTCACCCTGGGGATCACTCCAATGGCTCGACTTGATAGAGGCACTGGGAACTAACATTGGGTGGGACAATGCCATGACACTTCTTTGGGCTAGGCTTGTAAAGGCTCCAGGGCCATTAGCCTATTACACACCTATGAACCTACGAACCTATAAAATAATGCATGCACGCATGCTTCATTCTGTAGCTCACGGGAATTCTAGGAGTCAATTGTAATAGTGTATTCAGATGTTGTGGGTTCAAGACTCACAAGTAACGAATGTAGACTAAAGTAATAAAAAAATGTTAAATATTAATTTCAACAAAATTGTCATAAATGCCATGCTGTTAACTTAATCTGTATTGTCTGAAAAACCATATGTGGATTATATGCATATTGCAAGGATTACTTAGAATTCTCAGTCCTATTTTGCCATTTTTAAAAAGTATAGTGAACATAAAAGTAACATTTTTATCTATATTGTAGTAATTTATTTTATGTGACATATGATGGTTCCAATTATCTTTTTCTTTTTTTTTTGTCTCTTACTTCACATGTTATTCCTCTTCTTTATTTTTATATGTGCAATCACAGTGTTCTGATGTCATCAATTTATGACAACTGACAAAATGATTTCTAACACATGGAAGTAGGCCAACCAGTCTGGCTCAGCCTCCCAACCTTCCAACAGCTGTTGAACCAATTTATGCAATTTTTATACAAATAATATAACACTGAAAATTAAATTATGAATATTAATATTAATATATTATTATTATAATAATTATATTTATTTATATACTTATATATATATATTTATAATATTTATAATATTTCTATTATTTATATTTATATTATTATTATATGTTATTTTAATTATTAAATGTATACAATGTATACAATTTTCTACAGTTTATACATCTAGGACACAACCTGGCAGTACTGGCTCTGCAGCCCCTACACTACCTGGGTCCTCCACATCAGGTAGCATTATAATGGCAGCTGGTGCAGTGGTTCTGCCTGGGAGTATTGGTAGAGGAACTGATCTTGTGACCTGCAAGGAGCTGCCAGGTGAGGTTGTAGAATATACCACTGGTGCATACCTCAGCTGTATTGAGAAGATGCTCACTGGAATGCTGCAAAAAAAAAAAAAAGTCAAGCACTTGAATGGCAAACTGAGGGAAGGGACAGTGATAACAGTTCTGAGAGTGAGGACTGGATTCTCACTGTCCCTATGCTTATTAAACATGAGGCTCCAATGTCCACTCCCTATCACCAATCATGGTGTCTTTCAACCTTTTGTGTCCCTCACCATCCCTGTCTCTGTCATGTTCATCCTATTTGCAACCACTTCCTCACTTACCCAACTTACCTGACCCTGACATACCTATGTTCCCTACCCAGCATTCCTACCTTACAGAAATAAAATAAAAAAAAGATGGGGCCCTGTCCAAAAAAAAAAAATCAAAACAAAAAAAAAAACATCCCATGCATAGCTCTCGATTTCACACATGTCTTCTACACACGTTATTTGGTCTAACTGACTATACAACATGATTGTGTTGTTGTCACCCATCTTTGTTGAGGTGACAGTCCAAATTCATCCAATATTCTATCTATGGTCATTTTACACTATTGAAGAAGTAGATAGCTATTATTCTTTCCTAATTCCCTCTTGCACATTCCTATATTGCTTCTACTTTTCTTTTCCTCTTCTTGACCTCCATTTCACAACTTTCCTATCTACTGAATTTTCACCACACACATAATAAATCCCTAATGAAACCCTTCTCTTTTTGCCTACTGCTTTTGCATGGAGTTTGGCATACATTTTTCCCAAATTAAGCAGAGACCCATGTTTGCCTGTCACTTAACTCTGCACAAATGGGGAAGGCAATAGTAACAACACTTCATGTTTTAAAAATGATGACACTGCATTTTCCAAGTATACATGCACATTAGAAACACAACAGAAAATACAAATTCCAGACTTTGCACACCACTCTCTTAACAGGATATGGTACCCATATCACATACACTGCTTTATCATCTATGAAGACCAGTATGACAAGAAAAAGTGTACTTCAGAGATGTTGTAATTATTAACTACTGTGTTCAGTAGATGGAAAGAAAATACTTACATTTCAGTTAACTTAAAACAACAACCATATTATGTATGTGTCTCTATGTATGTGTAAGTATGTGTGCATAGTAAGAAGAACATGACTGTATTATACTGTCTGCAATCCAGTCACATGCAGGATAAAGTTTTTGACAGCTGTACATGTCTACACAGCCAGTTTATACAGGCCTCCCAACATCTGCTCCCAAACATACAATAATGATGTAATCTACTCTAAATTGTCCAGTAGCAGTGTAAAAATCAAATTTGTTCTGTGGCGTTTGCATTGCTTGTGTAACTAGTTAGGTACAGATTTCTAATCTGATTGCAATCAATTGGATTGTATGTGTTTGTCTAGTCAGAAGAGCAAGAGTGTGCATCCTACTGTTAGCAATCCAGTCCCATGCAGGACAAATTTGTTGACAGTCGTACATGCCTACATAGGCCACCTAACATCTTCTCTCAAACATGCAGTGATGATGTCATCCACTCTAAAATTGTCCAGCAGCAGTGTAAAAGTCAAACTTGTGCTATGTCACTGGATCAAATATTGTGTTCTCTAGTTTGTGTAACTAGTTAGGTAGGAGTTCTAATGCACTACAGTAAACTGGTATGTGTGTAGTCAGGACAATATGAATCTGTACCCTACTATCTGCATTAAAGTCCCATGGAAAACAATTTTTTGACATTTGTACATGTGTACACAGCCATTTCATACAGGACTCCCAACATCTTCTCACAAACATATGCTGCTTATATCATCACCCATAAATTGTCTGACACTATGAAAGCCAGATTTGTGCCATGGTGCTTGAGTTAACTACTGTATTCTATAGATAGGTAGGAGTTCTAGTCTCACTGTGGTCAACTGGTGTGCATTTATGTTCAGTTAATTCAGTGGTGAATATGTATTTTAAGAAGAGGGAGGAGCACAGGGTGATGCACAAGAGTGGAGGAAGATGCACACAGGTGGATTATATCCTGTGCAGGAGCACCAGTCTGAAGGAGATTGGAGACTATAAAGTGGTGGCAGGAGAAAGTGTAGTTAGGCAGCATAGAATGGTGGTCTGTAGGCTGATGTTGGGGATCACGAAGAGGAGGACAAGTGTGAGAGCAGTGCCAAGGATCAAATGGTAGAAGTTGAAAAAGGGTGATTGTGAGGTGGAGTTCAGGGAAGAGTTAAGACAGGCAATGGAGGGCAGTGAAGAGTTACCGAATAGCTGGGTAACTACAGCAGAGATGGTAAGGGAGACAGCTAGAAAATTGCTTGTTGTGACATCTGGACAGAGGAAGGAGGACAAGGTGACCTGGTGGTGGAATGAGGAAGTACAAGAGAGTATACAGAGGAAGAGGCTGGTGAAGAAGAAGTTGGATTGTCAGAGAGATGAAGAAAGTAGAAAAGAGTATAAGGAGATGAGGAGCATGGCAAAGAGAGAGGTGGCGAAGGCTAAGGATAAGGCATATGGTGAGTTGTATAAATGGTTGGACACTAAAGAGGGAGAAAAGGACCTGTACTGATTGGCTAGACAGAGGGACTGAACTGGGAAAGATGTGCAGCAGGTAAGGGTGATAAAGGATGGTGAGGGAAATGTACTCACAAGCAAGGAGAGTGTGTTGAGCAGATGGAAAGAGTACTTTGAGGGGCTGATGAATGAAGAGAATGAAAGAGAGAGAAGGTTGGATGATGTGGGGATAGTGAATCAGGAAGTGAAACAGATTAGCAAGGAGGAAGAACAGACAGTTATAAAGATGATGAAGAATGGAAAGGCTGTTGGTCTAGATGACATACCAGTGGAAGCATGGAGGTGCTTAGGAGAAATGGCAGGGGAGATCTTAACCACATTGTTTACTGAAATATTGGAAAGTCACATGATGCCTGAGGAGTGGAGAAAAGTGTTTTGGCACCTATTTTTAAGAATAAGGGTGATGTGCAGAGTTGTAGTAACTACAGAGGGATAAAACTGATCAGTCACAGCTTGAAGTTATGGGAAAGAGTAGTGGAGGCTAAGTTAAGAAGGGAGGTGATGATTAGCGATCAGCAGTATGGTTTCATGCCAGGAAAGAGCACTACAGATGCCATGATTGCTCTGAGACTGTTGATGGAGAAATATAGGGAAGGTCAGAAGGAGTTGCATTGTGTCTTTGTGGACTTGGAGAAAGCATATGATAGAGTGCCTAGGGAGGAGTTGTGGTATTGTATGAGGAACTCAGGAGTGGCAGAGAAGTATGTAAGAGTCATACAGGATATGTATGAGGGTAGTGTGACAGTGGTGAAGTCTACAGTGGGAGTGACAGATCCATTTAAGGTGGAGGTAGGATTACATCAAGGATCAGCTCTGAGCCCTTCTTATTTGCAATGGTGATGGACAGGTTGACAGACGAGATCAGACAGGAGGCCCCATGGACTATGATGTTTGCAGATGACATTGTGATCTGTAGTGAGAGTAGGGACCAGGTTGAGGAGATCCTGGAGAGGTGGAGATATGCTCTAGAGAGGAGAGGAATGAAGGTCAGCAGGACTAAGACAGAATATATGTGTGTGAATGAGAGGGAGGATAGAGGAATGGTGAGGATGCAGGGAGATGAGTTGTCGAAGGTGAATGAGTTTAAGTACTTGGGATCACCAGTTCAGAGTAATGGTGAGTGTGGAAGAGAGGTGAAGAAGAGAGTGCAGGCAGGGTGGAATGGGTTGAGAAGAGTGTCCGGAGTGACATGTGACAGACGGGTACCAGTAAGAGTGAAAGAAAAGGTCTACAAGAGGGTAGTGAGACCAGCTATGTTGTATGTGTTGGAGATGGTGGCACTGACAAAAAGGCAGAAGTCAGAGCTGAAAGTGACAGAGTTAAAGATGTTAAGATTTGCACTGGGTGTGACAAGGATGGACAGGATTAGGAATCAGTACATTAGAGGGTCAGCTCAGGTTGGACGGTTTGGAGACAAAGTCAGAGAGGCAAGATTGCGTTGGTTTGGACATGTGCTGAGGAAGGATGATGGGTATATTGGGAAAAGGATGCCAAGAATGGAGCTGCCAGGTAAGAGGAAAAGAGGAAGGCCTAAGATAAGGTTTATGGATGTGGTGAGAGAGGACATGCAGGTGGTTGGTGTGACTTAGCAATATGCAGAGGACAGGAAGAAATGGAAACAGATGATACGCTGTGGCGACCCCTAACGGGAACAGCCAAAAGAGAAGAAGTTCACATTCTAGAGGCCATTGTCATCTCCTACTAATTGTTGACTGATACCATAAAAGCAAGACTTGAGCTGTAGCACTTGTGTTAAGTACTGTGCACTGTACATAGTGAGGTAGGGAATCTAGTCTTACTGCTGCTAACTGGTGTGTATGTGTGTGTGTGTGTGTGTGTGTGTGTGTGTGTGTGTGTGTGTGTGTGTGTGTGTGTGTGTGCGTGTGTGTGTGTGTGTGTGTGTGTGCGTGTGTGCGTGTGTGTGTGTGTGTGTGTGTGTGTGTGTGTGTGTGTGTGCGTGTGTGTGTGCGTGTGTGCGTGTGTGCGTGTGTGTCTGTGTGTGTGTTTTATTAAATAACTTTTATTCAGTAATACATGGCTGTGTGATCTCTGAGGATTTTTTTATTCAACAGTCTGTATGGTGACAAATTTTAGAATGGCATGTGAGCTCACAGCTATGTCAGACTCTCCTCCAAACATCTTCCTGTAACATACACTGATGATATCATCTTGTATAAAGTGCACACTGACAGCATTTAAGCTAAACTTGTGCTGTGGCATTAATGTTAAGTACTGTGTTCTATAGCTCCTATAACTAGATATTTAGGGGTTCTAATCTGCCAGCAGGCAACCTGAGTGTGCATACTTTCAAATAATTTTTGAGACAATTTTACACCGAGATGTGATTCAACATTCATGTCAGACACTTCTACCAACATGTTCATCTCAGCATACAGAGACACCATTGTGCTTTAAAAAATGCAACATGACAGTACTAGAGTCAAGAATATGAAGTGTTGCTAGTGTTACATTTGTATGTAATTTGGCTTCTATACCTACACAGGTATAATATTCAAATCAGACCCAGTCTACTACTGTGTGTGTGTGTGTGTGTGTGTGTGTGTGTGTGTGTGTGTGTGTGTGTGTGTGTGTGTGTGTGTGTGTTTGTATGATAGATGGTACATTACGGTCATTGCGTGATTTTTTGAATTGCTTTTTATTTCATTACTACTTAGGAGAACCATTAGCATAGCCACATGCATCCAGCATCCCCTTTTTCCCTCTGGTCACATGACATCCTTCCTGCAGAGGACTGGAGGATGTCCTTATCTCAAAGATGCATACAGTCATCATGAAAAAAAGTCCTTCCATGAGCCTCTGCAAGCTATCTCCAGACCACTGGATGTGTGACTGCTAATTCTTCCATGGGGAGGTGCATATGTCACATATGGACAGAGGCAATATATAATCCAGTCAAACAAATGCACAAATATGTAGAATGACTTTTTATCTTCTGTCATATAGATATAGGCAGTCTGGTTTAAAATGGTATAATAATGGATAGGATTTTATTTTGGCCATTAGCTTTGTAATGTCCTATGACCCTATGAACAATTCACCGGTCAGTGTTGCTATCATTGACATGTGCTATGTTGAGGTGAGGATGTATGGTAGGCCTACTAGAGGACATTACAATCTGTGATGTGAGATTATGTATTGATGGCTGCTACTGACAATTGACTACATGTTCCTTCCATTACAGCTGTAGTAATATGCCTCCTGAGAACTGTTGACAGGGAATGATACTATGTATATTGTTGGCTTAGTAAAGCATGTGTTTATGTAGTAGAGCAGGATTAACATTCTGTGCAGTTCCCATTCAACCATCACAGTGACATTTGCAGTATGGTACATGTATGCATATGTATGCCTACTATCATTAAATTCTCTGTGACATACATCAACATAAATTCATACTCATTTCATGGGCACATAAGTCTTGTTTTATCCACATGTTGTAATGCTGTAATATACACAAAAATATCATGTTTTGATTCAATTGACACCTTATGGAATTCATTGTATGTACAATTATGTTTGGTACCCCCAGGGATTATTGAGGTGGTCACTAGCACCATCATGTGACTATCAGCAGTTTTGTCAGTATATGTTCTGCATGAGCCACAACCAACTCATTTGAAAAGTGTCCGTATATGGTATTATGCCACTCAAACACAGCTTTCCAATGAAAAACATATAACATATGCTTTGTCATTGATGTAATTACATGACATTGGTAGAGCTGCAATAAAACTGTTTTGGGAAGATTTGCCTGCTTGTGCTTACTTGGTGACATTCATAGTGCTGAAGGATTGGGTTTCTGGTTTTGCACGGCACTTTATCTTCTTTTTTTGTGTTTATTGGTAGAGATGTATGACTGCGAACAGTATTAGTGTGTGGCATGTGATGCATAACCAAGGTCGTATTTGGAGGTGTTGTCACAAATCATTTATTTAAATACATGTAAAATGTTAAGGGGAATAAACAACTAAGTGCACAGCTGTTTGTGGATTCCACCAGCCATACTCAGCAGCAGGCAATACACAATTTGCTAGTTGACAGTGTGTCTCACACTTAATCCCCTCCCCCCATCCCCACTGGCCATCAGCCAAAGTATACATGCAAACATTACTCAGTTTATTTTCTTGGGAGAACAGCTCATCTGTTTGCTCTCTAATGCTAATAACACAGGGTCAATGGCCTCTGACAACATCCCAGGTTACCAATACCATGACTTAAAACATGACCAAGCAGACACAGTTGGATCCTCACTTAAACACAACCTCCAGAAAGACTATGCTCTTGCAGAAGGGTGTACAGCAACAGTCATCCATCTGGATAAGGGTGGACCATCACCTACTGCAGGGAATTATACACCCATAATCCTGACTCTCTTCATCTGTGAGGCAGAGCAAACACTCATCAGAACCTTATCAAAAAGTACATGGGTAATCTCTAGACAATGTGCTAAACCCATTTTTTGATTTGTTAAGACTACATCATGTCTGTTTAATCTGGTTGAAGTCTTCAAGAAGGTCACCAAGGCATGCATGAGGAAAGGAATATCATTCTGCATAACTTGGCCTGGTCAAGAGATATGACAAAACTGCACACTTGGGTATTACAGAGAAACTGGTTATACAAATGGATTACACACACACAGGACACCTGGTGTCAAAGTATGTGACGTCACCTCCAGCTAGAGTTCAGTGACCAGGTCTGTACCTGAAGGTTCTGTACTAGGCCCTTTTCAGTTCAGTATTTAAGTCTCAAAAGTCAAGATAAACTTAGATGTCCTTTGCCTAGCCAGCTTTGTAGATGACTGCAAATTAAGGACAATCATTGAATCCAAAAATGCTATTGATATACTGCAGAAAGTATTAACACACAAAAAAATGATTGTTGCCAGAGCCATGGACACACTAGATGAGGAAAAATGAGGATTATTTCCTTTTGAAAGCATATACACAAGCTAATTACAACATAGAAAGAACATGTCTAGGAGTAGACCAAGTGGTATGTGACCTGGGTACTCAGGTAGATAGTTAGCGGAACTTCCACTAGCATGTGACCACAGTGGTAACAAGTCTCTTGTATGTAGCACAAATTGTGAGTGTGGGTAGGCCATCCATATCAAAGTGCATTACAGCTCCATGGTTCTCAGCTCTCATCACACCAATAATTGAGTACAATGCACCTTTTTGAATGTACCTCACCATTCATCTTCCAGGGATAATTTACTCAAGTGTATCACTTTTGCCACAGTGAGCTTCCACATCTTTTTGGTCATACATAATTATTCTTTGTGATGCATAACCATTAGGAGTTGACAGTGCAGACTTCCCTTTAAGGTGTTATACAAGATGCATGTGTGATACATCTTCCTGTGATGCACCCAGTAAATGCACAGCTCATTGACAACATTAATGACACTGGTTACATTCATGCAAGTGTGAATTGTGGTGTATATGTGTCATGCAAACCTCTCAACTAGCCAATATTTCTCATAATTTAACATGCAGGTGTAACAGGGTCCCTCTTAACACCTCCCAAAAGTAATCATTTTTGAGGTAGGTGTGCCTTATTTCCCTTATAGATTGCTGATAAATTATTACAGCAGTACAATTGTATTCATGCAGAACATGTTAATAACTTGCAATCACATATTTTATGTCACTGACACAGATTAATGTGCATATTATCCTGATATTGTCCATTATTGTGTGTACTTCTGTCTACTGTTGTCCATGATCCTGTTGCTGTGCGTCCCAGTTTGTTAAGACCTATGCTGACATTACATTCATATTCAAGCAACTTTTTGGAACATCTTCATAATATCACAATATGCACATAGCCCCTGTTGTATATACCCTCCTTGTTAAACATCATCTGCATTGATCATGTCAGGTTGCTTATGTCACAACCATTTATCTCCATTGATATATGACCTTGACTGAGAGTCACATAATATACAAATAACTATGTGATGATATGAATATACCCACAAAGGAAGTTTAATCACACTACAACTGTATTATGTACATATGTGATTAATGTTCATGTTACAACTGTCTTGTCTTTGGAGTGGACGTACATTGCCATGCCGTTATCTGGTGTACATTACCATATTCCACTTGTCCTCTTACCCATTCTTCATTCCTACCATTCTTGTCTATGGTCCATTTCAATCCACACACATCCACAGACTAGTGCCTTTATAAAGCAGACTATGTATCCTTGATGATCATCACCAAACATTTATTTCAGTATGGCACTTTGCACTGAATATAATTTCCTGTTATATGTTAGTAATGCATTCGTTGCCTTAAATTAAACCATGGTAGTCATTGTAGCTGTCTACTGGTAAGCATGTCTGCATATCTAAATGTGTTTGTGCTGCTTTACATGCGTTCGTGGCCAGTAAAACTGTCCCTGGCCATGAAACCTCACTTGTATCCATTTAAGTGCGATGTGAGGCATGCATATGCAATTAGAACTACTGCTCATCACGCAAACACGTAAACTCCATGTAGGCTTCACACTAAGTCTACACAGAGTTTCTTGAATCCTGGGATTGTTTATTGTTTTCACTTCTATTTTTGCAGCTCATTATATTCATTGTACATAAATAATGTTTCCTATAGCTGACATACAATAAATACAGAAACATTCCTTTTGTTTTCAATTTCTGTTCGGCTACTAGGAATAGTCTTTCAAGATTCATCTCCCATGCATTCTGGGAGACTTGGATCTATTTTTGGAATTATATTAATAAAACAGAATAAATACAAAGTAGTTTCATACTGCTATTTGCACTAAACAACTGCCATAATGGAGCAGTCATTGCAAACTTCTATTTATTTGAATTTTGATACACTTAAAACTAATTATGGATCAACATATCAGACAGTTAATACCACATTTCTGTCTGCAGGAAGCCCTGTGCTGAAAAGTTGTAAGTAACTGATTTTACTTTATTATTTCACTTTTACATTCATAATTCAAAAATGTATGAATCAAATTAAATCAAACAGCACTGTATAAATTAATCACAGACCGTGAAGTATTGTGTTTAGCTGGGGCCATCTATGTACAACTCTTTCAGCATTGTTTTTAAACAGTCAGGATTTTTTCATTGCTATAAAAAAGCCCACACATATATTTCACAAACATAAAACAGAGGTTATATCTCTGAAAAAGCTCTTACCTTAATATGTCACTGCTTAACCAATATTTTTGAACAGAAGTTGGAATATCATTCTCTGACAGCCATATATAATTTCAATAAACATGAAATTCCATTGCTATAGTTTTGAATACGTATTATTCTTGGTTGAGAGAGTAGTGCCCTTGTCAATTTTGTTGCCGAATTAGACAATTTAATGGAAAAAATTAAACCAACTGTTAACTTAGTATTTCATTTTCTTCCACTCACACTATTCATTTATCAACTGCTTAGCAGCATCACAAGCATCTTGAAACAGAGAGTATAATTATAATTTCACAATTGTAATATCCCTTCAGACATGTGTATCATATATTTGTGTATAAGAATTTATTTTTGCTTTATAAAGGATGTTGATTGTCCCAGAAGCACATTTAAGTCGCTCCCTACTGAAGTGCCAGTACTCAAAATGCCGATTGACGACAAGCTGAAAGACCAAACACATATGAGAAGAGTGAATCTCAAAAAATCACGCTTTTCCTTTAAACTCAAGGTTTTAAATGCAAGCCCCACACAGTCCCCAGACTTATATAAACCAACCGCAAGATTGCTATACCTTGGAGAAAAGGGAATATTCCAAGAAATGGTATCATGGACTTAACATATGTAAGTCTGTTTTTTTTCTGCCATTCAGTCTCTTTATTTCAGCATGAATGCTAGTAGGCCCTAACATTTCAAATGGCTACTCATTTAAGTTGGTAGTATGCTAACACTGCTCAGACTGCAGGCATTGAAAATATGAGAAAGGCCCTTGAAAAATAGGTACATCGAGTTGAAAATATTGACATTTAATTAGCATAACATTTGAATACCAAATTGCACATTACTTCCTGCTTCGAGTGGGAATGTGGGCTACTACTCTGAAGCACATAAAAATCAGAGAGTGACAAACATGATGGAAAATATAAGCATATTATCAAATATTCAGTTTAAAATCTGTAGACTTTAATGTACTGTATTGCAAAATTCTTCCACACAAGATCATTTATTTTTGCACCAGAACAAGGAAGATATAAGATGTCTCATTTTTGTTTAAATTATTGTTGCCACTTCTATGATAGAAATGCAATGTGTTTTTTATATACTAGACTGCTTTAAAATTTGCATGTGCTAAGCAGGATTCAGAAAATTTGTGTGAAGGGGTAAAACAAGTGAGAAAATAGGGACCAACCTAAAAAATAAAGATATACTGCACTGGGGTAAGGATATACTGCATTGGGGTAAAATCAGGCTTGAAAACAGGAACTTCCTTCAAAGATATGAGTAGTTGAGAGGTTTGTGTACACTAGTCTGTTTAATTTCTACAGACTACAATTTTCTCAAAATTCATTACCATATGGCTTGCCTCTTGGTCTATAGCATGTGAATGAATGAGCAATCCCTGTACTTTTTGCTTAATATCTTCAAGACCATCTGCAAATGTGTTTTCTAAATCTTTGTTTTAAAACAAAAGTGTGTTTGCATGTATCTTAATGCTTGCAAACACTATCCTGTCAAAAAAATTAAAATTTTTTTTCAAATAATTAATGTAGAAAACTAGTTTTAAAAATTCACTCTTAAGTATGGAAGTCAGCCTTCCACCATCTTGCAATAATTAAGTATGTAGGCATCACAACATTACATCATTGGGTGAGTATCAGCTAAGTGGGGTTAATTGGAATGCAGACGCAATTGTAGAGTAATTAGGAATTTGAGAATCTGTTGAACAATTTGGCAAGAAAATAAAAATACTATCATGCACAAACAAAAAATAATCTTTATATATATATATATATATATATATATATATATATATATATATATATATATATATATGTTAGATATTATGAATTTAAGGCTAAAATTAATTCTGTTGTAAATATGCTGAAAGAAAAAGTTTGCTTAAATACAGAAACAGAGTTTAGTAATATGTCATCAGCAACCATACTAAATGACTGTGGCTTTAAAAAATAAGGAACTTGCTTATGAGTGTATTGCACACACATCAAGAAAACTGACTTCTTACAGACATGACAAGAATGTAATCTGCTTTCACTGGACAACAGGACATGTTTTTCTAAGAACGTTTTAAAATGTGCTTTTCTAATCCACAAGGCGTTTCCTTGAAGACAGTTTACTTATCAACATTTGCACAAGAACAGATGTGTTAGCATTTGCGTCATCAAGGCAGTATCTTTCCAAAACCAAGATGGTATGTGTTTAACTAAAATATGTATAAAAAGTCTGTATTAAATCTAGTTATGTTAGAGGTATGGTAGGGACACAAGTCCTGAGGTAAATGGTATATCTCTCACATCATCTGTACTATATGAGAAGTAAAGTTGGAACAGTACTTTTAAGCTGCAACGTTGGTCCGTTTGATTTATTATAAAAAAGTTATTGGTTACTGCTCTCTAAAGTTGATGCTGCAAAGTATATTCTCTCATCAGTGTATATTCTGCAAGTTTCTGTATGCGACAGACTGTGAATGCAAATATAACTAGACTTTGAATTTTAGCAGAATCCAGTCAGCAAATCCCACAGCAAGAGCAAGCAGCAAGAAGAAGCAAGTAAGCAGATCCAAATATTTTTTTCAATAGCGACCCAGCTGAGTGTCAAGAGAGCCATATAATATTTTTCAATGGCAAGCTAGCCTGCATCGGAACCTGCACTCTGCATTCAAACACAGGGGGAATGATGGTAAGCCCTGCAGAGGGTTACTTCAGTTAAATTGCAGTAACTAACATTTGTACGTATGTGTCAATTCTGAACAGAAGTATTCCAGTTTATGCAGCTTGCAGTAGTAAAGTTGTTTAGACGTCTACATCCGGAGTGAGATAGAAGTTCCAGTCGCAGTGCCATAATTTCACTAAAGAAAAGGGGGATATCTACTAGCCCAACAGTCCACTGCCTGTTGTGCTTTCCCAGCTTCTCAAGTGACTTTGAAAAATTTCCAGCCATCTGCAACAACAGCCTGATCACCTGTTTTCTTGCTCACTGGTAAGACTTTTTTCTACGTCACATTTTTTTGTATGGATGCTATTCGACAGTTTGGATATTGGACAGTTTGCATATTATAAGACAGTTTGGATATTAGACAGTTTGGATATTAGATTAGACAGTATGGATATTTTCATGCATAATTCAAGCAAATGTAAAACATTGCAATGTTGGTATACACAGCATATTAGTAAATGTAAAACCTTAGTAGGGCAGGTTGATAGTAAGGCATTATGCAAATGTATTACAATATTTGACTGGTATCTCAAAGAAAACCATGTGAAATATGACAAATGTTTATTGTGTGATTCAACAAAAACTGCATTTTGTGTATTATGTCATAAAAAAGTATTGCATCATATTGCTAAAAAAATAGACTGTAAAGGCAGATCTGTTCATGATAAAAAATTAACTAAGGGTAAAGTGTTTCTATTATATTCAGATGTTGAACAGTTATGTCCTGCCACCACATGTGAGTCAAATCAGTTACTGATAGAACCCTTAGTACATTTTGTTACAAAAAAAATGTAGTAAACTTCTAAAAAAGAGACACAATGAGTTCAGGAAGTTTAGACAAGTTATACAAACATTTTTTCAAAAGTGCATAGGAGTTTCAGATTCAGCAGAACAGGTTCCTGAGACATATCAGGCAGACCATGAGGAGACTCTTAAACAGTTACAAGATGAAGAAAATAAATTAGCTGAACTGACAGAGACTGACTTCCTTCATACATTGGGAAAGAGTAGGAAACTACAGCTGATCTGTGCAAAAGAAATATATTTTATAATATGTTTGTGTTTTGAAAATGGTTAAGCTTACATGGTAGGATGGTGAAATACAAATCATTCTCAAATGTTTAAAACTTCCATTCAATTAAAGCAATATATTTATCAGTACTAAAGTAAAGTAGAGCATATGACTGCCATTCTCATAGTATAGTCAAAAGGTAAACAAAACAGTTCTAATGTATAAAAATTAAATAAAAATAGTTAATAAGAGTAATGATTTAAAGTCACAAGACTAACATGCATGTATTTTCTTTTTATACAACACACAAGAATAACAGGCAGACAACAGCAAATATAAATAATGTAAATATATAAATGTGTTTGTTAAGCTTATATCTATTTATTTTTTTACATTTTTTTTTATAATTGTATAGTAACACCACACCAAACAGTTAAAGTTCTGAATTTTAAAAAGAAATAAAATCACGGATGGTATTAGTCAAACAGTCTTTGTAAAATGAATGTCAGAACAGTTAAATAAATAAAAAATACTGAAATCAAAAGTTAAAAAATATATATGATTAAAGGAAAAATGCTAAAAAGGGTTAACTGAAATGTGAGCTCAGACCTTCCTAAACTGGATGAATAGTTACAGGAAATGTTGAAAAGATAAGATAAGAAACAAGACTGCTAGACAAGTGGCTTGAGTTTTTCTAAAAACTTATTATTTAAAACATAATTGTTAAAATGTTCACATGCAACACTATTTGGTAATTATAATAAAACATCACAATTGTGCATATATGTCACTGATAAAAAAAAAAAAAAAACCTTAGTTACATCAAGTATAGCCAACAGATGGGTTACATACAGTTCAAATAAAGTATACAGGAGGGTACAAATAACTACTACTAGTAGAAGTAGACAGCAAAGGCAACAGAAAAGATGATCAAATCAGACAAAGGTCTATAGTTTGGTAACCTAATAAAATAAATGTATAATGAAAGTGTTGGGCTGACATACATTCTATTCTCACAGTATAAAGCAGATAAACAGTGCTGCAGTACTACAGGGGAAGGGGTACTTTCTCAGTTTTACACTGACTGTATAAGCAGTATTGCACAAGAGTCAGAAATAAAGCTACAGAAAAAAATAAACAAGGGTCTGAAATAAAGCTACAGAAAAAATAAACAACAAGGGTCAGAAATAAAGCTACAAGAAAAAAAGTAATATTTCATTCCTTCTTGACAATACTCTTTGGGGGGGAAGGAAAAAAACAGGTATTAGTGCATTAGACATACTGGTAAACTGGATTAAACCTGACAGGATAAGATATTTTACATGTTAATAGCTATCATAATGGTTATTATTGTATTGTTTAGTATTAAATTGTATTTACAACCTGTTAAACTGTAAAGTTATACAAGAGATGGTTTAAAAAACAAGAGATGGCTTAAAATTGATTAAAGATATACAAAAGAAAGTAAAGATATGTATAAACTGAGCAAGAATGGTCACTATTTTTTAATATGTTTTTGACAAAACAATGTTGGTATAAAAAAGAAAATAACAGGACATATGGATTTGGTATCAATTCCACTAGATATTTCTAAAGAGACATAAACATTTTCCAAGATATTGCTTAATATTAATGCTATTAAATTTGTAAGATTAGACTAAATTTACTTTATAGTCTTTGTATGTACAAATACAGAAGAATTCAGTGCAAATTAAATTAATGTCTGGCAATGAATATGTGTGAAAAAACATGTTTTAAAAAAAATTGGGTTCAGGATAGCTGCTAGATTGAAATGCATGAATAGCAAACAGTCTGTGTAAATACATACTGTACAGAATACATTGTAATAAGTTTAAAAGTAATTTGTCAAGTTGTAATATCACTGGTTTTACCCCAGTAAAACAATTGCTTTCAAATATTTATTATCTAAGCCCAGTTCAGTACTTTATGTTCACTTCACTGTCAACCAAGATGTTAATGAGCAGTTCAAAGACATGATCATAATGTTATGGTTAAAACGACATTGAAACTGTATATTTTCAGTAGTGTATAAATGCTTGCAGTAGAACATGGTTCTTGTCTCTTATAGTTAATTCAACAAGTTGCAAAGAGTTAACGAAACAGTTCTAAGTCATAAATTAAATTCTGTAATTGCAAAATAATAAATTAATCAAGTTAAACTAAAACAGACACAACTCATAACTGATAAAATATTTTCACAGAATGGTCTGCAAAAGAAAAAGTTGTTAAATACATTCAGTTTGTTAGTAATACTTTAATATCACTGTATTAACTATGTAAAATTGCATTTTGATTTGTTGTATCAAAAGACTATATAATGTGATAAAAAAAAATACATATCAGTATAAAATGTTTTGAGTATGTTTAAAAACAGAGGGAATTGTTAGATATTATGAATTTAAGGCTAAAATTAATTGTGTTGTAAATATGCTGAAAGAAAAAGTTTGCTTAAATACAGAAACAGAGTTTAGTAATATGTGATCAGCAACCATACTAAATGACTGTGGCTTAAAAAAATAAGGAACTTGCTTATGAGTGTATTGCACACACATCAAGAAAACTGACTTCTTACAGACATGACAAGAATGTAATCTGCTTTCACTGGACAACAGGACATGTTTTTCTAAGAAAGTTTAAAAATGTGCTTTTCTAATCCACAAGGCGTTTCCTTGAAGACAGTTTACTTATCAGCATTTGCACAAGAACAGATGTGTTAGCATTTGCGTCATCAAGGCAGTATCTTTCCAAAACCAAGAGGGTGTGTGTTTAACTAAAATATGTATAAAAAGTCTGTATTAAATCTAGTTATGTTAGAGGTATGGCAGGGACACAAGTCCTGAGGTAAATGGTATATCTCTCACATCATCTGTACTATATGAGAAGTAAAGTTGGAACAGTACTTTTAAGCTGCAACATTGGTCCGTTTGATTTATTATAAAAAGATATTGGTTACTGCTCTCTAAAGTTGATGCTGCAAAGTATATTCTCTCATCAGTGTATATTCTGCAAGTTTCTGTATGCGACAGACTGTGAATGCAAATATAACTAGACTTTGAATTTTAGCAGAATCCAGTCAGCAAATCCCACAGCAAGAGCAAGCAGCAAGAAGAAGCAAGTAAGCAGATCCAAATAATTTTTCAATATATATATATATATATATTTTTTTTATATACATATATGTATATATATATATATATGTGTGTGCGTGTGTGTGTGTGTGTGTGTATAATATATAATATGCATGTATGTATATACACACGCACATACATATATACACACACACACACACACACACACACACACACACACACACACACACACACACACACACATATCTATATATCTAGATGCATAAAATAAAACAGATTAGCAGTGACCTAATTATATTACAGTTGTTCAGCCTTACAAATAACACCACTTAGTGGATTCATACTCACTGATGGAGTTATATGCTGCTTTATACAGTGGAAGGTTGTTTTATCACACTTCTGCATTTAAGGGGAGATTATACATTTTTTTTGTAAAACTTCTACTTGTAAAAGAATACACCCCTTTGTTGAAAAAATACAGTTTTGAAAAACATTGCACTTTATCATTAACCACATCCAAAGTTTGCTATGTACAACTGTTCATATTATCTTTTTGTTCTTTCCATATAAATGTGAGTTAGATGTTAGACCTAAATATGATGGAAATTAATATCTGCTGTATTAATTCCTTACAATTTTGTTGTCTACATTTCCCTTTTCCCAAATCCAGTTTTGTTTAAGATAATACTAATTTTTATTATCAAGCTGTGGACCACTCAAATTGAACTGACAGTTTTTTTTATTTGCTGGTTATTTACTGATCACCATGTGTTACAGACATTCATTAAGCAGAATTTCCTAATTACTTAGTTGTTCACACAGGTTAAGTAGTTCAAGTTTTGACAAACAAACAAGCAAACAAAACAAACAAACAAAAAACAACTGTTTTACCAGCATTTTCCAATCCTCTCTCTTTAATACATTTTGTGTTGGCAACCTACTCATCACTACAACATTTCATCGCCTACAAACCATATCTAATGCTTCAGGTCCAGCAAGAACACAGTTTTATCTTGCAGATATTCATTCATTTTTAAATTTATGTTATAACCTCTGTTATGTTATCCTTTACAAGTAATTTTGTAAAATATTTGTGTGATGGTCACTTTTTGACCATTTCTGCGTTCTGAAAAATCCTTCTTAGCTGAGGCCATTGCAAAGGAATACCCCCTTCTCCTAAAAAATATATTGAAACTGGAGTTTATTGTGTCAAACAAGGATGCATAGAGGCAAAGTGCTCTACATAACCACATGGGTGGATTTACCCTATACAAGTGAAAGATTTAAGTTCCATTTTATTTATGTATTTTTTTGAGAATGTGATTGGAAGTTGCTCTCCAGTCTTTCATAATCATGATGCACTGCTGCTTTTGTTAATGAGGCTCTAAACCTAAATATCAGTTTTAATATAACCAGCATCAGTATACTGAAGACAGTGGAATCTACTCACTGTATTGCTCCCACTACTTACTGCTCTAAGATTGTGGATGCTAATATTTTCTTAATATAAGATGGATAAATATATTGATCCTATGTTTGACATGAGTTTAATGTTTGGGCCTGTACTATTTACCCTTTGATCTGGTATATATCCAGCTAGACTGATAGAGTAGACTGTGGTTTAATTAGTGTCTCAGATACTAGATATAAGTCAGGGAGGAAGAGTTGAACTGAGAAGTTGTTCCCATATCTCTCTATTCATGCCTCTTATCCTCTTAAAGGAAGAAATCTGGACAAATGTAAAAATAATGCGGGGCTAGATTAACAAGTTTTGCATTAGCATGCATTTTCTGAAGGATATCAAGTTTGGAATTCAAATGTCTGCCATTATTTAGTGACTTCAATTCCCAGTGGTTTGTCAGAAAATCACAAATTTTATGAGCAACAAACAAAAAGATGAGGTAAAATTCTGGACATTCTGCAACAGTCTGGACAGTTGAAAGCTATACCTCTCTTTAACATCGTTTCCAAATGGCTTGAATACACTGGCAACAGAGAAAAGGTTTCAGATAGACATCTACAGTAAAGTATGTGTGTATATCTTTGTCTCTTCCCTCTGCACTAGCATAATTTCATAATAGCTGCTTAAAGTAAGATAAAGCATGACAAAATCTTTATTTTACCAGTGTAATTGTCTACTGGGTCCTCCACTAATGTGTCATTTCTAAAGAGAGAGAGAATAAATACATTGTGGGGGGTTGAATTACAAGGGCATGGCTACTGCTAATGTTGGATCAGAAATAGCTTGATGTATTACTCTTCATGCAACAGCTGACATCTCCTGAACAACCACTTTTGAAAAAAAACATCTCTTAGACATATTTCAGTATCCATTTTATGAAGACCTGCATTTTCCTCCATTATTTTTCAGATGTTAATAGCATTAAATCAAATTACTGGGAGTGATGAGATCTAACTATGCTGACTGCTACTTGTCTTTGCTCATACATCAATGGATTTTCATCTCCACAGTTGTATTCATAGTCATTATGTGGACATGCTAAGGCTATCTGCACTGTCTGTGAATGAGCACAGTAAAGCTGCAGTTCATGGAGCCACTTACAATAATGCATGATGACTGTGAATAAGCATAAGCATATGAACTCATAATGAGATGTAAATGAGGAATGATGTAAGCCAGAATATACTGAAGAAGCATTCCCTCGCCTATGAGAAAATCATAGTGGAATTTTTCCTTTTTTTGTGCTGTCCACAGTTAAGTTATATAAAGAGGAGTCTCACCAAGCCTATCTACTTTACAATCTATGAAAATGCTGTCACTTGCTGCAAACCTTGCTATTTCCATGTGTGAGTTGCTTGTCTTTGATTAAACAAAACTGCTTGCACCCAGCAGCACTTGTCAGTAAAGAAGATGGTGATATATGCAGAGGATAATTCAGTATAACTAATATTTAGGTGATACATGATAGGTTTAGAATGGACAGGGACATTATAAGAGTCTTACTGAGTATGTATGCTCCCCATAGAGGTACCAGAAGAATGTATGTGCTTCCTATCCCTGTGAACACTAATGTGTGTATAACCCTTACTATATCTGCTGTGGGGACCTTCCAGTGGTAGACTGGGGTCATGCTGAGGATCACATCGACATTTGCCTGAAGGATATTGCAGCAGTTCCTTATGTACTCTTGACAAGTGTGAATCAGAATGTCTGTTTCCTGCTGTCACCTCAGGACTGAGCCAAGAATATGTATGCTTTTAATGGGTAGCATTATGTCTGTGGGAACCATTCAATAGATTGCACCCATGTTGCAATTAGGGCCCCATCTGACTAATGGGGAGAGCATTAACAGAATAGGAAGGGCTACCATTCCATCGTTTGCCAGATGCAGTGTGATACATGTAGAAGCATCACCATTATCTCTGCCCAGCATCCTGGCAGCATACATAATTCTCATATTTGGCACACTAACTCACTCTACCACCTCATCCTGCATGGCAAGATACCCAGTGGTCATCTTTTTTTTTTTTTTTTTTTTTTCGAAATTTTTTTTTATTTTTCAAATGCATTTGAATGAATTCCATAGTATTTATACATAACATCTTAAATAACTATGTACACTCTTTACATTAGCCTGACACTATAGCAGATTTTAATGTATACAGTTACTTTAAAAGTATGTCCAATCCATTATTAGAGTGCCTTTATTTATTTATTTATTTATTTATTTATTTATTTATTTATTGACATTTGTTAACCGGGTTTGTCCAGCTGGGCTTGTGGCCCATTTTCAGTGGAGACCCAAGGAGAAAAGCTCCAGTAATACATTTTAAAACAAGTACAATTTTAAACAATATTGATATAATAGCAGTTATAGCAAAACGATTCACATATGTTGGGATACATGCATAAAGTTAAAGTTGCATTAAAAAGAAGCTAAGTAACAATTTTACATTGATATAGTTCAATAGGTCAACAATTAACATTGTTTGTTTGTATAAAATTGTGCAAATGCATAGTAGACACAGTGGAGAGAGAGGTGTAATGAGGTACTAAGTATGGTCCTTTTGAGGGTACATAAAGGGAAGGAAGACTAGGTAGGGTCATGGCAAGGGCAGGTTCTGGAATTGAGAAAATAAGCTTTTAGGTCATTTTTAAAGTGTGAGGTGTGGGAGATTGAATGTAAGTCAAGGGGAAGTTTGTTCCAAGCATGGGCAAGGGAGTGTTTGTAGAGTAGTTTGCCTACTGACCTTTTTGAGTGGTAGATATCAAGTAATTATTGGTTAGACGTACGGAGGGTCCGGGATGGGATGTAGATGGAGACTAAGGAAGATAGAGATGGACAGAAGGAGGTTTATAAAGAATAGAGTGTAGCATATGAAATTGATAAGATAGCAGAAACTGGGGATCAATTATTGTATAGTGTCAATCAACAATAAGACTTTTCCCCTAGGGTTGTTGAAAAATGGCTTTGGAGAAATTCTTAGTTCCTTAATTTTAATTTCCAATAATGCTGTGGTCTTCAGTAAGCTGTAGAAGTCTTCCAAAGTTGGTATTGTGTTTGTTTTCCATCTTCTTGTTATACACTTCCTTGAAATTGCAAGTATAGTCCATACTAGATACATGTTTGACCTATTCAAATGAGGACCTTCGTTCATATTTAATAATACAAGAGCTTTAGTTAAATAAAATGATTCATTAAATAAAGCTTGTAAAAAGTTATTAATACCATCCCAAAATGGCTTAAGTTTAACAGAGTCAAAGAAAATGTGGTTCCAATCTGCATTGTGTACTTGCTTACATCTCCAACATATTCCTTTTATGGAAGAACTAATTTTATTGATTCTGTCTGGGGTTAAGAATGCTCTGTGCAAGCACTTCCAATTAAAAACTTTCCAGTATTGTGTAAAGGATGCATATTGTATTGATAATAAGATATTTGTTTTAATATCTTCAGTTGACTGTATTGAGTGTCCTTTTGTTATATATTTCCAATATGAGGTTTTGGGTGTTGTTTTATAGTTTATCAGTATTTTGTAAAACTTTGAAATACTGTTTTCCATGCTAAAGTCATTATAAATGATTTCATATATGCATTTCATAAATGTAGGTATTTCTTTAAATGAAGAATTGTTAATTGTTCTAGTTAAATCTTGTGAATATGACAGAATACCCAAAAACACACTGAATAGCTGTAAACAGCTTATCCAAAAGTAAAATAAAACTTCACCAAATACGAAAATAGCAGCACAGACTGAAAAAATATATTTTTATTATGATTCTGGTACCTCGGCCTTTGCCTTCAAATGGAATAACTAACATTCTCAGAAACAAGTCTATATGCACCACCAATAACTTCATTAATTAACATCAATTAACCAATCAACATTTTTTTTCAAATTTTTTAAAGCCATATAAAACATCATTATTACAAGATAACTAAATCCCTACATTTGTATCAAATATTTATATACAGTTCATACATTAACTATCTTATAACATCCATAGCATCCATTGTAAATATATTTACACTTCTAAATTCATTCCATTTGGATACAAAGTATTAAAATTAATAATGTATTTGAATTCCATGTCTATTAACCTCCTTTGAAAAATATGATCCGCCCCCCACGGGCCATAGGGTTTAGCTAAAACACTAAATATCAAATATTTCATTGCACCTCCATGTTGTTCGTGAAAATGAATGGCCACCGGACTATCAAGCCTCTCATTCCTGATATCTCCTACATGTTCCAATATTCTTAATTTTACCTTTCGCTTGGTTTGCCCTATGTACCATTTTCTTTCCGGACAGTTATGCCCTATTATATAAATGACCCCAAATGAATTACAATCAAAATTATCAATGGCATTGTATAAAATGCCATTGATTCTGGTACCATCTAAATTTTTGATATTATTACATACCTTACACCTACCACATGGATACGCCCCTGCATTAGTCACCCTTTCTCTTCTACCTTTATATCTAACCAACTCCTTCAAATTTTGAAATCTACCATAAGAAAAAATTACTTCATTAGGAATAATATCTTTTAAGATATCATCATTATTAATAATAGGCCACATATTCAACACCAGTTTTCTTAAAATAGGGGAAAAAGCTGAAAACCTATTCACAAAAAATATTTTATTTTTTTCACTAATTTCTATTTTTTCATACTTTTCCCCTTTTCTATTTTTTCTACCTACATAACTGTTTGCTTTAACTGGTGAACCATGATATGCTAACCCCAGTTCTTTTCCTACTTCAGCTCTAACTGTCCTGATTCTATCCTGAGAATATCCTCTAGCACTCAATTTCTCAAAAATTTGATCAAATTCCACTTTAATCATATCTTTTTCTGAAGTATTACCCAGTATACGTTTAAACTCCCCAAATGGTAAAGATTCAATTAGTTGGAAACTATGCATACTTGACACGTAAAAAATTGTTAACCGCAGTGGTCTTATGAAAAGGTTTATGCTGTATTCCCCCATCTGACCCTACATAAAGTTCCACATCTAAAAACTGAATTGTTTTTCCACCTATTTTAAAAGTGAAATCTAAACACTGGAGATAAATTCCTCAAATTCCATGGGGTCCCCCTTACATAAAAATAAAAGGTCATCAATAAATCTTTTGTATTTGACCACAATATGACAGAATATGACAGAATACTCTGTAAAGTTAGCCAGTCCTGTTGTGGAATTTTGTATGTTGTTTTTATTACTTGCATATCTAAAACTTTTAGTTCTTTGATAAATTGGAGCCAACAAACAAATCCTTTTCTGTTCCCAGGAATTAATAATTTCTCTATATATTTTATGTGGAAAGTTTTTTGTGACTATTAATGGTGTTAAAAGATCAAACCAGATTTTTAAATCTATATTTCTATTAATAATTTTCCTAAATGAGTCAATGCAATAATTAATCATACAAGTTTTAGTGTGTTTAGTTATGTTATATTGCATACTAATACATATGTGCCATGGCAAATTGTTTTTCTCTGTTATTTGAAATTTTTTATAAATCAAATTAATTTATTGATATTACAGTTAGTAATTCTTTCCAATTTGCAGATTAATTTGGAATTATCCAATCTGAGATTGTTTTAGATATTGATGCTTTTATATATGTTTCTATATCAGAAAAGTTTAATCCTCCCTGTTTCTATGGTCTGATATGATGTATTAAAGCTATTCTGTTTCTTTTGGGAAACCATCAACATTTTATTAGGCATGAATTTATTTCTTTAAGTATATTCCTTTCTGGTAACTGGTTGTATTGCCAAGGCTATATATAGGATCCTGGGCAGTAAAACTATTTTTAGTAACTGTAGTCTATCTTCAAATGTTAATATTATTTTGTTCCATTTTTTCCACAGAGATTTCAAATGAGTTGATGAAATTATTGTAGGTTTTTTAGACTAATTCATTATAATCCTTGCATAACCCAATTCCTAGATATTTTAAGGTAGATTCTTATTTCCCTGTGATGTGATCCTCCTTAGTCTGCAGTTCTTTTTTTATTTAAAAATAAAAATTTAGATTTTGTTTTATTGAAATGGAGTCCTGAAGTCATGTGAAATTTGTCAAGTAATATATCTAATTCTTCTAAAGTCTCTTTTGCATTAGATAATGTTAGTAATATGTCATCTGCAAATAGCATTACTTTAGAATGATATTGTTCATAAACATCTATTCCTTTGATTTTTTTTTATATTGTTATATATTGAATCTGCCAATATGTCAATAGCCAGAGCAAATAGAATCTGTGGCATGGGACATCTTTGTTTAGTGCCTTTTATTATATGTATAGATTCAGAGGTAAAAGGACTGAACTTGACATATGCTAAGTGATTTGTATATATATTCTTTAGGAGATGAACAAAGAATGCAGGAAATTCAAATAGCATTAGGATTTTGAATAAAGAGTCCCAATTTAGGGAATCAAAGGCTTTTTCTATATCTAAGCCAATTATGAGTGTTTCTTTATTTTCTTTATTAACATAATTTATAAGAGAAATTATCCTTTTAATATTGTCATGTGTTTGTCTATGATATATACATCCAGTTTGATCATTATTTATTGTTTTGGATAGTGGTATTTTCATTCTGTTAGTTAACACCTATATATGAGACATTTTTCCCTTTCTTTTCATGGAAGATACTTTTAATGTTATTAGCTTTTGATTGTATTTTGATTATTGTAGATAAATTGTGTAGACATTTGGGAGATGTGGCCAAGGTATTAATTTTTAGTTTTTCTAAAGCAAAACTACTTTTATGTGTTAGAATTTCATTGTAATTATTGTTTAATACTTCTACTTTCTTTTTCATCTCCAAATGATTTTGATTTTTTCAGTTTTTACTGACAAAAGTTTGGATTGTAGAACTAATAATTCAGAATCCCATTCTCTGATTTTTTTTATACCAAGTTAGGGTTTTACCATATATGTAAGCTTTTAATAAATCTCTTAACATTATTTTATTTATCTCTGTGGTGTAATTAATATCTAAGAAGAACTGTAATTCAGATAATAACCAGGGTTTGAACTCTTTAATTTTAGTTACATATGTTGGAATTCTGGATTTAAAGATTAACGGTTTGTACCCATTTTGAAGTTTTAGTATCAAAATATTGTGGTCTGAAAAGGGGCAGCGAGTGATTGAGAAATTAATGATTTTAGAGTGTAAGTCATGAGCAGCAAATATTTTATCTATTCTAGTTTGGATACCAAATCTGTGATCTTGATGGGAAAACAACTAAGATTTATCATCTTTAAATTTGAAAGTATCTACAAGATGAAATTATTCTACCTACTTGTTTAAAGCTTTTGATACAGCAGATATATGCAGTGGTCTTTTATTTGTAGTTTCAGAAATATCAAATATACAGTTAAAATCTCCTCCTAATATTAAATTGCCTTTATAATTATTGGAAATGAACTCCAAGTGTTTTTAACAGTTCTTGGTCCAGTTCCTGGTAACCAGTATAGATTGGTTAAGGTCCATATTTTGTTATTGTATTTAACTATTACTAAAGCTATAAGGCCTTCTTTATCTTCATACTTATAAATGATTTCTGGGTTAATCACATTTGTTTTCCATAAAATTGTTACCCCTTTTGTCTTTGTCTTATAAGTGGATTGCACCAATATCATATATTCCTTAGGATTCCATTTGTAATTATAATTTGTTTTGAAATGAGTTTCTTGAAAGAAGACAATTTGTGTTTGTTCAGTTTTAAATATTTCAGTAGATTTGATCTCTTTCTAGGATTGTTTAAGCCATTGGTATTTAAAGATAATAAAGTTAAATCCATCTTAGATTATTTAGACTATGTATTTTTTGTTTTATTGTGACTATTAAACATTTTCCTCTGATAACTATAAAGTATATGCTTGAGCTTTTAAAGGAAATTATCAGTTTTATACTTTGAGTGTTTAACCAATAAAGTAATGATTTGGTCAGGCATACTATTTTTTTTGTGAAATTACAAATTTAAATTAAAAAATGTTAACAAAACTAAGATGCACATTAGCCATGGAATGAAAATCATTCCTAATCTGATGAATAAACCTAAGGCAATCAGATTATCACTCATAACTTGACAATCCAGAATATTTGTACTCCATAAATTGAATTATCATATGGAGAATATTTGTTATAGGAATAAGCAATATTTATATTATTTTGAACAGATATAGTACTATTGTAGATTAGACAGAATTCTAATACAATATAAATGTCTACTTATTGTATAAGCAATTAATAATTATATGAAAGATAGATGACAAGCAATTCAATTATAGTAAACTGGGATGCATCATATATAAAACCTCAGTAAAAGATTATAGCACACAGTTATTTATCATAGCCACCCTTATTGATGAAGTCTTTCAAAACTTATTACTTAATATAAATAGATGGTAATAATATTTATACATAATGTTTATAATACAATGTATTTTACTGGATATATCAGAAGTCATATTTCATTGTTTGCCAGCATTTAAGTAACCACTTTGTTTGTTGCTAACTTACTTAAACCATCAAGTTTGTTTTATGGGAACATTGATGAATTTAGTGCATTTTAATTACCATTGCATCCCTCTTCACCCCATTTCCTACACATAAGGATTTTCATATCTGTCATTTTGTATTATAAAAGGAGTGAAATTATAGGTTAAAACAAAAAAATTCACTTACTGTGATTTTACAAATTCCTTTTCCATATTTATAAATTGCCATTTTATGACATATACTGAGAGTTTTTTTATATAAATGGCAACATTCTATTTTGTATAATCATGGGGGAGTACTAGCCTAGTTGCCCTTATGGGCCATTTTAAGTCTAGCCAATTTCCCTTCTAAAAGTAAGAATCAAACTCTGTATTTTGTGTATGAGAGGTAAAGACCTGAACTATTATATCAACCCCCAACCCCTGAGGTTTTAATCAGTTACCATTGGATGATTAAAATGACTAAAGTAGTAAAGTGTCCTAAGCACTCTCTCCCACCTTTTTTAAATAACTTTTTCCCTTTTGAGTTAAACATTGTCCTTTGTTTTGAATCTGAATTTGTAAGTAACAGAAGTATCAGACTTGAATCAATGTTAACGTCAAATGTGTCATATATGTTTTCTAAGGATAGGCTAAGCGATAGTGAAATTAATTTTGAAGAAAGGTTCAGATGAGAGCTGGATGGTGAGTTCTTTCAGTGTTGTGACCTATTTGATGCAGGTGATCCTGCAGACACTGATAACACAGTGCTGCAGTAATGTAATTTTGACCTTGAAAGAGAGGACCTGTTAGGTGTAGATGAATGCTGATACTGCCTGCATAAAATCAGTTGTTCTTGTTCCATCAGTTAATTGCAGTACGTTCTTGAGAATCATTTGCAGTCTTATGTGATATGCCCCCTTTTGTCTGCACAGTACTACATCTTCTTTCTCTCCCAAGACTGACTCCTGCTTGAATCTGATAAGCCCTAACTAGTGTATGAATGGAGTTGGTCAAGGATGCTTGGTGTGCAACCATTCTATGTGTCAGTGTGATCTTTTAATTATTCCGGCTTTGTGTCATTTCCAAGTACTGCTGGAAATCATCAAGTATATCCTAGAGGATGCTGACCATTTTCTGCTGACTCTCTGTGGCATTGCTCTGTGCCCTAACAATGTTGCAGCACATTTGCTGCTATGCAGCCAATGCTTTATGTGTTTTCTGGGGGTAGCTGTAACAAATTTCTGTATCTGGATTCCACATTGTAATGGTGCCACTGTGGATACTGTTACCCCTGAATGTCTGCCATCATTCTGAAAGTGTTCATCTTAGTTTGAAGATACTGTTGTAGAACTGCATTGGTTTCCTACATGTTCATGTATGTGTAATGTCATCATGTGATTGATTTGTGATGCACCTCCAGACTTACTAACATGTTTTGCCATTAAACAAGAGGACCGCATGCCACTTTCCTCATGCTGCCTCATAAATGTAATCATCTTCATCATCATAATCTTCAACAGCCACTCTGCTGCTATCGTCAAAATTTATTACTATAATAGAACTGTTCGTTTCTACTTCTGACATAGTATGAAATGATTTGAAAAATTTTTTTTGTAAAGAACTAACATACACTGTTAATTGCTTATTAAGGATGTCTTTGGGACACTTACCATGCACACTGCCTTCATTGTCATTCTGTGCAGATGTATAAGGTTCACCTATTAACAGTAATTGTCATGTGTTTAATGCAACCAGTCCTCAACAGTGAAATTATAGGTTAAAACAAAAAAATTCACTTACTGTGATTTTACAAATTCCCTTTCCATATTTATAAATTGCCATTTTATGGCATATACTGAGAGTTTTTTGATTTAAATGGCGACATTCTATTTTGTATAATCAGCAAAGGTTAAACTGAGTGATTATTGTTAATTTAATACTATTTGTTCAGAATGTGATTGTTACATTCTGTGACATTCCTAGTTCAGGCTTCTATTGTTTCCCTTGAACAATTTTGTCAGTTTGATGTCATGTATAAAACATTAGTTACCTTGGTAACAGCTTAAAAATGATGTATGGTCAAGATGGGTTACAAAACCACAATTCAAGATGAAGCAATTATATGACTTGTTATGCACATTTGCTTATATGAGAAAATCATCATGCTTCCCCTTTGATGTTCATTATAGTGTATGTCATTTATGACAAGTTAAAACAGTAGTGTTCTTATACACAAGCCCATGTTATTAAACTGAGTGTCTATTGTCAATGTAATACTATTTGTTTAGAATATGATGGTTACATTCTGTGACATTTCAGTTCAGGCTTCTATTGTTTCCCTTGAATAACTTTGTCAGTTTGATGTCATGTATAAAGCATTAGTTACCTTGGTGAATGCTTAAGTATTATATATGGTCAAGATGGGTTAGAAAAACTAAAATTCAAGTTAAAGCAATTACATAACTTGTTATGCATATTAACTTATAGAAGAAAATCATCATGCTTCCCCTTGATGTTCAATGCAGTGTATGTCATTTATGAAAAGTTAAGACCGTAGTGTTATTATACACAAGCCCATGTTATTAAAACCTGTGTTTAATATCTAAATTCAGCAGATTTTTGCCAACACATGCTAATTTAGTTGTCTTTAACTGGGAGAGGAATAATTTGTTTAGTGATGCAAGGTACATCAACAATATCAAAATGTATAGAAGATTTGTAGACGATATTCTGATTTTATGGGAAGGTATTGTGGATGAATTCAAAATGTTTCTAGCACATTTAGATTCTACCACCCAGTTCTTAAAATTTACCATGGAGTGGTCCTACACTCACATTAGTTTTTTAGATATCAACATTGCAATGAATGGACATAGAATAGAAACTAGTTTATACAGGAAGGCATGCTGGGTGAATAACCTTTTACACTATAATAGCATGCATCCTAGACATGTGTTCCCAGGCATAGTCAAAAGTCAATATATTAGAGTAGGGAGGTTATGTGATAATACACAAGTGCTCATCGAAGAAGTAGATAATATGGAGAAGCTATTTTTAGAAAGAGGCTATAATATGAAAATGTTGCATGATATCAAAAATGAAGTTTTTTCAACACATGATTCCATGATTGAGTCAACAGCAAGACATAAGACAGCATTTAGCAAATCTAAAGTCAAGAAATGGACATCATCCACTATCAATAATAGAGTAGCATATATAATGCAATATACAAATGACAACTTTGATTTTAAGAATATAATTAAACACAACTGGAAGCTCCTAACTATAGATGAAACAACAAGGAATATAGTAGGAGAGCAACCGAAGTTTATTTATAAAAATTCACCTAACTTAAAAAGATTGCTATGCTTCAAAGAGGGAAAAGGAAATCCCACTGAACAGATACATTTTAATACCATGGGCACCTTTCCTTGCACCAGATGCAATATGTGTCGACATATTAGCGACAAACAAATATATAAACACCCCAGAATGGATTTTATGTTTAAACCCAGGTTTTATGCAAGCTGCAACTCTATGAATTTGGTTTACTTAGCGACATGCACAAAATGTGAAGCATTCTATGTTGGCTTAACCAAGAGAAAATTTAAGCAAAGGATATATAATCACATTTATGAAATAAAGAAAAAGAATGATAAGAATGCTCTAGCTAGACATATAATTGAATTCAGAGAGCATAGCTTCAAGTTTAGAGTATTGCAACTAGTAGGTTTAAACAAGAGATGGGGCAATAACGTGAATATTTTAGCAAATGTTGAATTGTCATGGATTTTAAGATTAGGTGCCCATTTATATCCAGGCTTGAATCAAAGTATTTGCATTAAACCAGTGCTAGATAGCAGGATATACAAATAATGTATTTTAACGCTGGTATATATGTATATATATTTGTTCATTTTCATTGAAATGCCGTCATGAATTTGCTACCCATTGACATATACTACATTTACATATGAATATGATATTATTTTATAAAGTTTATTGATTTTATGCAAGCAACACATGAAAGATTTTATCATGATGCCATATTTTTAATATGATCAAATAATCGATTATATTGATTTATAACATTATATTTAATGCCTAGTCATTCATTTGTTTATTTATACATTTATATATTTATATATTTATATATATATACAATTATTTATATATTTATACATATATTTATTTATCCAATTTTATATATATAGGTGTTTCATAATCAATATAATATTTATTGATTTATTTATACTTGAAGATTTTATACACATATTTATTCACTCAATATTTGATATAAATGTACACATAATTAGCTATACTTACATAAGCATACATTTTTGCTATGAAATCTGCATAGACATATGTTTACATAGCTTCTAGTGTGCCCAGACTAATACACCATAGAACAGGATGTTTTTAACTATGGTTCACGATGCTTAATAATATAGGAACATTCTTATATATATGTGTCCATCTGAGAGTTTTGAATTTTATGCTTCCTGCATTTTATGCATTCTTATGTATTTCTTATACATTTATTTCTTACATACTTATTTATATATATTTTTTTTATTGAATGTTTTTTATTGAATGGCTTCAACACTCGAAATATTTTATTGTCTCAGAGAAACATAACATTGTTACAGTCATGGTTGCATCTTTAAGATCTAAATGACGATGTAAAAAAGTTACTTGAGCTTGCTTTGCACTGCCTCTCTACGTAAATAGTGAGCATTACCTATCACTTTAAACTAATTAATTGAATGATTAATTGAAATCGTTATGATTTAGTTGAATTTTGCTGGGTATATATACTCTCCATATTTGTTGCTTAAATGTGAAGATCTGAGGAAGTGCACTTTAGGTGCGTGAAAGCGCTTATCTGTCTGTTATTTTAAACAAATAAAGAGTTCGTGTATGGCATTTTGAAGTGGTTCTTGTTTCCTGGTTGCCGAATCCGTCAGTGTTCCTTACATCATATCGTTCTTCTTCTTGGCTGAGGATTCTATTGGTACCATCCGGTATATTTATTTATTTTTACCTATTGTTTTTACTGGAGGAACCACACCATGGAAAATGCAGCAGTAGAACTTGACTATACCCCGGTTTCCAGAGGGAGTCAACATGTATGGGAGCATCTCATACACTCACATGAGAATCCGCTATTACAACTAGACCTACAGGTATCTACTGAAACACCTAGTTTGAATGTTGAAACCAATAATATGACTGAATTTAATGCACTGTTAAGACAACTAGAGAATGACATGTATAGGCTGCAAAGGTACTCCTGGCAGCGCAAGCACTTGGAGGCTTGCGTACATTTTAAAGTAATTCCCAGAGGTATGCGAGTACTTTGCATGCCTACTTATGGTGAACAACACCCCATTCTTCTCAAGAAGTGGCAAGATTTAAACATCAACATTGGTTTCAGTTACATTAACTTAATTTTGGAATACTTTTTGCCTATTGAGATAGAATTACAAAAAAAGGTTAAGGCGCTTCGGAAAGATATCTTTGAGCGCTATATATCTAATAACTTTTGCTCAAGAAAGCTAGAAAATCTGCATTCTCAATTAAATGTATATAGTGAGAAGCTCAAATTGATTAAGCAAAGAAAATTATGCCGTGATCATAACGATTTTTCAAATGGCAATATTTTCGTATGGCCGAGACTACATGAGAATACACAATCAGGGGTAGCCGAAGCTATGGAAGGAGGAGTCGATGATGTCACGACGCATAGGAGACACGTGAACAGCCGAACGGATCAGATGATGGAATCGAATGCAATACAAACATCCACCGAAACTGCAACAGGGGAAGTGGATTCCAACGTTACTACTTCTAATGAAACAGCCCAATCTAACGTATGGAACCGAAGCAGAGTTGATGTTGATACATCAACGCCACCTCCTAATCAGCAGGCATTGGGAGCACTCAGTAAGGACATGGAACAAGTTGTTCGACATAAAACTATGAACTCAGATGACACACGTTTTTTACCTTATCCCATCAGACAGACATACCATACGAGAGGTCGTTCACTGAGCAAAGGTCCCAGGAAAAGGAAGTTTTCAGAAGAAAGATATGGACAAAGGAAAAATGTAAGAAATTAAATAACTTGGTGTTTGACTTTTCCACTAGAGGAATTAATGAAAGTGATTTAACTTTGTTAAATAAAGGGCTGGGTTTTATACCCTCGCAATGCAGTAAATTAAATAATACACTGACTGAACTGAGATTATTTGGCAGGTCGGTAGCCCTTAAAATGTATTTTAATACACACACACAGACACTTGAAGCTGCCGCCAGTGTATCTTTGAAAAAGAGAAGCAATTTCATTCCTCCTATACCTAGTAATATTGAATGTTTTATTAGAATATGTAAGGATGATTTTTATAAATATTATACACAAGAAAATAAGAATAACAAAAAAAGGAATAGATATTATAATATGACCAGCCCTGAAGTAGCCTCACTTGCTAAATTGAAAGAAGATGATATGCTAACCATAAAACCAGCTGACAAAGGGGGTGGCATAATTCTTATGGATACAGCAGAATATATCAAAAGTATGTATACACTTCTGAATGATACCAAAACATATACAGTTTTATCCACTGCTGAAATATCTAAGATTATACAGAATGTGCATGATAACATCTATGATCTTCTTATGTGCAGACAAGTGGACAAAGAGTTATATGATTTTTTAGTTATTGATTTACCATTGATACCCTGTATGAAAGGCCTACCCAAGGTACACAAGGGAATATTCCCATTTCCAATGCGCCCGATTGTTTCAGGCAGGGGATGGGTCACTTCTAATGTATCTACATATCTAGAGACTATACTAAGACCTATAGTTGACTCCATCCCCACTATTCTAAAAGATACATATCATCTGTTGGATGATATCCATAAGTTTAATGAAAATCGTAGGAATGCCTTGAATGGGTGTGTCTTGATAACCTTAGACGTTAAAAACCTCTTCACTAGTATACCTAATGAAGATGGCTTGCAAGCCATAATGGAAGTGTTTAATTTAGATACAGACTTTGACACAAATGAAAAGATTTTACTACATCTTCTTTTACAAATGGTTCTTGAAAACAATGTATTTATGTTTAAAGACAAATATTACTTACAGCAATGGGGAGTAGTCATGGGCACCCCCGTTGCCAACACTTATGCTAATTTAGTTGTCTTTAACTGGGAGAGGAATAATTTGTTTAGTGATGCAAGGTACATCACCAATATCAAAATGTATAGAAGATTTGTAGACGATATTCTGATTTTAGGGGAAGGTACTGTGGATGAATTCAAAATGTTTCTAGCACATTTAGATTCTACCACCCAGTTCTTAAAATTTACCATGGAGTGGTCCTACACTCACATTAGTTTTTTAGATATCAACATTGCAATGAATGGACATAGAATAGAAACTAGTTTATACAGGAAGGCATGCTGGGTGAATAACCTTTTACACTATAATAGCATGCATCCTAGACATGTGTTCCCAGGCATAGTCAAAAGTCAATATATTAGAGTAGGGAGGTTATGTGATAATACACAAGTGCTCATCGAAGAAGTAGATAATATGGAGAAGCTATTTTTAGAAAGAGGCTATAATATGAAAATGTTGCATGATATCAAAAATGAAGTTTTTTTCAACACATGATTCCATGATTGAGATAACAGCAAGACATAAGACAGCATTTAGCAAATCTAAAGTCAAGAAATGGACATCATCCACTATCAATAATAGAGTAGCATATATAATGCAATATACAAATGACAACTTTGATTTAAAGAATATAATTAAACACAACTGGAAGCTCCTAACTATAGATGAAACAACAAGGAATATAGTAGGAGAGCAACCGAAGTTTATTTATAAAAATTCACCTAACTTAAAAAGATTGCTATGCTTCAAAGAAGGAAAAGGAAATCCCACTGAACAGATACATTTTAATACCATGGGCACCTTTCCTTGCACCAGATGCAATATGTGTCGACATATTAGCGACAAACAAATATATAAACACCCCAGAATGGATTTTATGTTTAAACCCAGGTTTTATGCAAGCTGCAACTCTATGAATTTGGTTTACTTAGCGACATGCACAAAATGTGAAGCATTCTATGTTGGCTTAACCAAGAGAAAATTTAAGCAAAGGATATATAATCACATTTATGAAATAAAGAAAAAGAATGATAAGAATGCTCTAGCTAGACATATAATTGAATTCAGAGAGCATAGCTTCAAGGTTAGAGTATTGCAACTAGTAGGTTTAAACAAGAGATGGGGCAATAACGTGAATATTTTAGCAAATGTTGAATTGTCATGGATTTTAAGATTAGGTGCCCATTTATATCCAGGCTTGAATCAAAGTATTTGCATTAAACCAGTGCTAGATAGCAGGATATACAAATAATGTATTTTAACGCTGGTATATATGTATATATATTTGTTCATTTTCATTGAAATGCCGTCATGAATTTGCTACCCATTAACATATACTACATTTACATATGAATATGATATTATTTTATAAAGTTTATTGATTTTATGCAAGCAACACATGAAAGATTTTATCATGATGCCATATTTTTAATATGATCAAATAATCGATTATATTGATTTATAACATTATATTTAATGCCTAGTCATTCATTTGTTTATTTATACATTCATATATTTATATATTTATATATATATATATATATACAATTATTTATATATTTATACATATATTTATTTATCCAATTTTATATATATAGGTGTTTCATAATCAATATAATATTTATTTATTTATTTATACTTGAAGATTTTATACACATATTTATTCACTCAATATTTGATATAAATGTACACATAATTAGCTATACTTATATAAGCATACATTTTTGCTATGAAATCTGCATAGACATATGTTTACATAGCTTCTAGTGTGCCCAGACTAATACACCATAGAACAGGATGTTTTTAACTATGGTTCACGATGCTTAATAATATAGGAACATTCTTATATATATGTGTCCATCTGAGAGTTTTGAATTTTATGCTTCCTGCATTTTATGCATTCTTATGTATTTCTTATACATTTATTTCTTACATACTTATTTATATATATATTTTTTATTGAATGTTTTTTATTGAATGGCTTCAACACTCGAAATATTTTATTGTCTCAGAGAAACATAACATTGTTACAGTCATGGTTGCATCTTTAAGATCTAAATGACGATGTAAAAAAGTTACTTGAGCTTGCTTTGCACTGCCTCTCTACGTAAATAGTGAGCATTACCTATCACTTTAAACTAATTAATTGAATGATTAATTGAAATCGTTATGATTTAATTGAATTTTGCTGGGTATATATACTCTCCATATTTGTTGCTTAAATGTGAAGATCTGAGGAAGCGCACTTTAGGTGCGTGAAAGCGCTTATCTGTCTGTTATTTGAAACAAATAAAGAGTTCGTGTATGGCATTTTGAAGTGGTTCTTGTTTCCTGGTTGCCGAATCCGTCAGTGTTCCTTACATCATATTTGTTCAGAATGTGATTGTTACATTCTGTGACATTCCTAGTTCAGGCTTCTATTGTTTCCCTTGAACAACTTTGTCAGTTTGATGTCATGTATAAAACATTAGTTACCTTGGTAACAGCTTAAAAATGATGTATGGTCAAGATGGGTTACAAAACCATAATTCAAGATGAAGCAATTATATGACTTGTTATGCACATTTGCTTATATGAGAAAATCATCATGCTTCCCCTTTGATGTTCATTATAGTGTATGTCATTTATGACAAGTTAAAACAGTAGTGTTCTTATACACAAGCCCATGTTATTAAACTGAGTGTCTATTGTCAATGTAATACTATTTGTTTAGAATATGATGGTTACATTCTGTGACATTTCAGTTCAGGCTTCTATTGTTTCCCTTGAATAACTTTGTCAGTTTGATGTCATGTATAAAGCATTAGTTACCTTGGTAAATGCTTAAGTATTATATATGGTCAAGATGGGTTAGAAAAACTAAAATTCAAGTTAAAGCAATTACATAACTTGTTATGCATATTAACTTATAGAAGAAAATCATCATGCTTCCCCTTGATGTTCAATGCAGTGTATGTCATTTATGAAAAGTTAAGACCGTAGTGTTATTATACACAAGCCCATGTTATTAAAACCTGTGTTTAATATCTAAATTCAGCAGATTTTTGTCTATATTTACTAAAAATCATACATTACATAACTATTGTGTGTGTTCTTTTGGCTGTTGCTTAGTTATTTGAGATACCACAATCTGTAATGCTTTTTCTTATTATTAGCTCCTTCCAAGCATGTTTATGCAGTCCATAGACTTTAAATTATGAGACCCTTCTAGTTTCTTATTTGTTATAAGTATATTTCCATCCTTAAATACACATATCAGTACTTCAAGCATGGGCAACAATGCCCATCCATTTTTGCCAGAATACCATTCATTAGTTCATGTGGTGTGTTTCCTGGCTGTTCTTAAAATATCCAAACCAATATTTGTCATGTTCCATTTTATCAGCCTATTCCATGCAGTGGCCAATCTGCCAGTGAACCACTCAATACACCTTCCTTTCCCACAATATTTCCACAAAGGAAATCTGATGGCTCTCTAGCACTTCCCAACAACCCCAAATACCCCTAAAATCAGCTATCCCCATATGCCCAACACGTCCAAGCAAGCTCACCTCCAAGACCATTGCAAAGTGTACTGCACAAGACCAGGTGCTCTTAGTCTTTCACAATAACTCAGACTTCCACTCTTATGTAAGTCCTTAATGTGTTTGAACAAAATACATTTTAAATATAAAATTGTGCCTATTATTATTTTATTTTTATCAAGAATCAACTTAATGAGCTAAATGAAGTGTTGGGAGACCATGAATATGTGTATATGTGGTTTAAAACAGCTCTTTTAGTATATATTTTTTTAAACCAAAAACTTCATTGCCGAGAATCATCTCAGAAGCTACTCAGAGCTTTTAAGCATTATTGTCACTTTGTCTCCATTACCATAGCAACATTGCACATCTGTTTCTGTTAGTGTGTCTGTGTACTGAATACCAGAGGATCACAATGCACCTAAAGCAAAGCTTCACTTCACTGCAACTTCAAGGGTAAATTCCCTCCCTTTCAGCGAGGCAGCAGCCAAGAAAAAATGGAGAGCAAACAGGTAAAAAAAAAAAATCTTCCAACAAGCCGCCACAAGAGATAACACATTCTTCTAACCTTCCCACCTCTCATTCAGCAGATGTATAAACAAACTATTCTCTTCCAAAATATCCAAAATCACAGTTTTATCCTCCCCCTTCCCCTGGATCCAGGCTAAAACACCAAATGTCTCTTCCTAATGCACAAGCATCAGTAAACCTCGATCACAAGCCGCAATCCACAGCTTCCCGGAGACAAAAATGGCAACATACAACAGCTGCCAGACACAGCTGCATCCACACACAGCAGGTCACGCTTAATCAAACAGCACTCAAAGCTATGATACCTGCCATAATTGATATTAAAGAAAACAGAAAAGCACAGTATAACCACCATGGCAAGCAGCATAAAAATTTAAGGAGACTAAATAAGACTGTATTTAATAAAATGTATTTTATTAAATACAGTCTTATTTAGTCTCCTTGTATTTTTATGCTGCTTGCCATGGTGGTTATACTGTGCTTTGCCATTTTCTTTATATATTTATTTGGATCAGTCAGACCTTTAGTCGTTGGTGTTGGTTTGGTCTGCATAATTGATATTAACTATGTTTAGACAGAATAATAATGACATCTGTACTAGCTGCCAGACATAGCTGCATCCATGCACACTATATCAGGCTTGATCAAACAGCACTCATAGCTGTGATACCTGCCATAATTGATATTAACTATATTTAGACAGAATAATGATGACATTTGTACTAAGAGCTTGCTACTATTATTTAACAAGGACATACATGACATTTCTAAATCATACTTTAACTGATGAAAGCATTAGTCTCCTTGACAGCATTTTTTTTTCAAAACACTACCGTTACTGCTATTATATATGATGACATTTGTTACATTTGAGTCTGAACTCTGATGAATGGTACCTTGTTGAATTAGTTAATTAATTACTTAAATTATTATAAGCAAAATCAATAAAAAATGAACAAGATAAGTATTCATTGAGTTCAAGTAGGGGAATAGAAACATATATGTTTGTATTATATGTTCCTTTGGCTTATATATAATGAAAATAGTAACCCATCTTGACCTACCTTTGTTTGTGAAGAATTATTGGACTCTTTTAAATATTCCAAATAAATCATTACTGTTTCTCAGTTGTTTAAGAAACCGTCCTTTTTTAAATAAAAACAGATGACAAGTGATGTATCATATCATTTAATAATTTGAGAGATGTAGTTGTAAGAGTTATCTTTTGGGACAGCTATCTTGGAATCAGTTTTTTGTTTCTTCTTTCTACCATCAGTCCAAGTATTTGTTTCTTTTATTCTTTTAAGAGTAGGGACCATCCAGTCTGTTTCTTCTGGGATAGACACTATGTTGTTGTTTTTTATCAATATAGTAGCTTCTTCTAAGTCATTAAAGGTTCTCATCTCATTGTCAAAAAGTATTGTTTCTCTTGGCTGGAAAGGCCAGATGTGCTTTAATGTTGTTTTGTTTCAACAGTTTTATTATTGGCCAGACTTTTTTTCCTTTGTTCTAGTATTCCAGATGAAAAATCATTGTCAAACCTTATCAGGCTTTGATTGTATTTTAAGTGAGATTTTCTCCAAACAGATTTTAATATTAGTTCCTTGTCCAGAAATGAAAGAAATTTTATAACTATGGATCTAGGTGGACTATTTGTTGAGTTAGAAGCAGGTTTCCTCAGTGCTCTATGCACCTTTTCAATTCCAAATGAAAGTCCATCTTTCAAGTCTAAAAATTCAGGAATCCAGGTTGTTAAGAATGAAATAATGTCTTCTCCTTAAATGTTTTCAGGCAGACCAAAGACCCTTATGTTGTTTCTCCTTTCCCTGTTTTCTAAGTCATCTACTTTGTTAAGCGGCCATGTATTCTGTTTAAGCAGAAATTCTTTTTGGAATTCTTCTTTTTTAGTCTCCCTTCAATGTCGTTTAGAGAAGCCTCTATATTTGTTATTTTTGTTTGGTGTTGCTGTAATAGTTTCTTAAGAGCATCAGTCTGTTTTTGAGAATTTGATTTGAGGTTTTCTAAGTCATTTTTAAAGCCATCCATTTTCAAAGATAGTTCCTGTAAGGTAGATGTCATCAATTGCAGTTCTTTTTTTCAAAGAAGCATCTGGATGAGAATTCCTTGAGTTGTTCATATTCAGTGACTCAATATATTTCCAAGTTACTTGACAAGAAAATGTTTGTTTCTCTCCACCACAATTGATATTTATGTAGTTTAGTAGTTTATCTATAGATTTCTGGCATTTTAAACTTAAAAATAATACAATTTTCCTATATTATTATAATAGTTTATGAAGCTCTCAAAATTCACGGCTCTCAGTTGGCCATCTAGGCTCCACCCCCCCCCCGTGGTCATCTTGTTTGTAAGTGGGAATTATTTTTATCTCTTTTTTTTTCATTGTATTTAAGTCATTATGTATGTAATATGTATTTCTGAATACTAAATCACTTTTCTTTGTTTTGTTTCCCCCTTTCCTCTCTCTCTTTTTCTTTTTTTTTTTTCATCTTTCAGGTAATGCTGGTTATCCATTGGAGCCATGGCTAATAATACTGGTGAGAAATCCAAATGGCGCTGAAAGAGGCCTGTAATTCATTCCTGTTCCAGACCTGTACTGTTATCAAGAGGGTCTTTGGCCTCATGACGACCCATTTTTGGTGCCTGGATGAGTCTGAGGGCACCCTTCAGTATGACCCAGTGACTACATGCAGGTTGCTTACTGCATATTGCATTCTGCACAACATGATCACATGCCAGTGAGGTGGTGACATGATCCATGCTGTCACTGTAGCCAGGGCCAGAAGAAGTAGTAAGGGATCCCATACATCAAGCTTGTGCATGGCATACAGCTGCCCAAATAAAGAGGTGGACCATGACATTCAGGTTAGTGTTTCCCTTATTGGAAAAATACATGGAGTATAATTGATGTATTTAGTGATATCTGTGGGCTATGCTGTGTAGTGTATGGTCTGCTGTTGCTGTTTATCTGACAGTCATATTAATGTTTGTAAAAGTCATGCCTGAGTGTTCACTGACTCCTGTTCAGTGATGTCATAAGACATCATATCAGGAATAATCACAATTAACTGTTTTACGCAATACATTCTATTGAGATGTTTTACCTAAGTATGCACATACTGAATGCCCTCAAGGGGTTTAATTAGTGAAAAGTGTTAATTCAGTATTTAACATTAGATCATACCTTGCATTTGAATGAAAATTAATCATGTTACTGTTTTATATTATGGAATGCTTTTAAATTTAAGTGATCTGTTGAGGTAGTGTACATCAGATTATTTTATGTTGTCATACACAATAATTTATGACTTCAGAGACAAAAATATCATTTGTTCGGTTGTGAGGATAAAGTGGCAGCAGTGTTTCTTTACATGGCAGGTTGCTCATCTTAATCTATAGTTTTCTCATCTTTGTGTTTCCATGAAAAATTGTGTATTACTACTTTGAAGTTGTAGGTAAGTGCCAGTTAGAAGAATGGCCTTAATGACTGCAGTCTTATGTTATATATCATACAGATTTCTTCATGGGGGAATACTAGCCTAGTTGCCCTTATGGGCCATTTTAAGTCTAGCCAATTTCCCTTCTAAAAGTAAGAATCAAGCTCTGTATTTTGTGTATGAGAGGTAAAGACCTGAACTATTATACCAACCCCCAACCCCTGAGGTTTTAATCAGTTACCATTGGAGGATTAAAATGACTAAAGTAGTAAAGTGTCCTAAGCACTCTCTCCCACCTTTTTTAAATAACTTTTTCCCTTTTGAGTTAAACATTGACCTTTGTTTTGAATCTGAAATTGTAAGTAACAGAAGTATCAGACTTGAATGAATGTTAATGTCAAATGTGTCATACATGTCTTCTAAGGATAGGCTAAGGGATAGTGAAATTAATTTTGAAGAAGGGTTCTGATGAGAGCTGGATGGTGAGTTATTTCAGTGTTGTGACCTATTTGATGCAGGTGATCCTGCAGACACTGATAACACAGTGCTGCAGTAATGTAATTTTGACCTTGAAAGAGAGGACCTGTTAGGTGTAGATGAATGCTGATACTGCCTGCATAAAATCAGTTGTTCTTGTTCCCATCAGCTAATTGCAGTACGTTCTTGAGAAACATTTGCAGTCTTATGTGATATGCCCCCTTTTGTCTGCACAGTACATCTTCTTTCTCTCCCAAGACTGACTCCTGCTTGAATCTGATAAGCCCTAACTAGTGTATGAATGGAAAACCACCAGGCACAAATAAATCGAAGCTCCAAGGTAAAATTGCTTTTAATAAGCACTTTGAACCACTCCACAACAAAGACTGGATCAAATAAAGACAAGCAAAACAAAACTTTTTGTTTTTGTTTTGCTTGTCTTTATTTGATCCAGTCTTTGTTGTGGAGTGGTTCAAAGTGCTTATTAAAAGCAATTTTACCTGAGCTCATTTATTTGTGCCTGGTGGAGTTCTCATTACACTTTTCCTGGTTATAAACTTTTTTGGCTCATTTTACCTTTTATTAGTGTATGAATGGAGTTGGTCATGGATGCTTGGTGTGCAACCATTCTATGTGTCAGTGTGATCTTTTAATTATTCCAGCTTTGTGTCATTTCCAAGTACTGCTGGGAATCATCATGTATATCCTGGAGGATGGTGATCATTTTCTGCTGACTCTCTGTGGCATTGCTCTGTGCCCCAACAATGTCACAGCACATTTGCTGCTATGCAGCCAATGCTTTATGTGTTTTCTGGGGGTAGCTGTAACAAATTTCTGTATCTGGTTTCCACATTGTAATGGTGCCACTGTGGATACTGTTACCACTAAATGTCTGCCATCATTCTGAAAGTGTTCATCTTAGATTGAAGATACTGTTCCTACATGCTCATGTATATGTAATGTCATCATGTGATTGATTTGTGATGCACCTCCAGACTTACTAACATGTTGTGCCATTAAACAAGAGGACCGCATGCCACTTTCCTCATGCTGCCTCATAAATGTAATCATCTTCATCATCATAATCTTCAACAGCCACTCTGCTGCTATCATCAAAATTTATTAGTATAATAGAACTGTTCGTTTCTACTTCTGACATAGTATGAAATTATTTGAAATTTTTTTTTTGTAAAGAACTAACATACACTGTTAATTGCTTATTAAGGATGTCTTTGGGACACTTACCATGCACACTGCCTTCATTGTCATTATGTGCAGATGTATAAGGTTCACCTATTAACAGTAATTGTCATGTGTTTAATGCAACCAGTCCTCAACAGTATTCAATTCTATATATATAAATATATGTTTTTAAACCAACCTTCCTAAGCAGTTGAATGATGCTGCTGCAGATGTTGAAAATAGCCAGTGTCCACAACAGCTCTGATTACTTTAGTGCCATCATTTGCTGTGTCACAGTCATCCCCATGGATGGAGATGAGGTATTCCTCATCGGGTGTTAATGGGATAATAGTCTCCCCCTGTAATTGCATGAGTAATTGCATTCTGCCTTGTCTTCTTCTAGTACTTCATACCATATCAGTTGGTCTTTTCTTGCACTTTGTTAATTTGCAGTTTCTGCCACCCACTACATTAATGTGCAAGACAACTTGATTGAGGCTTTTGCTTTTAAGCTTATTTGGGCCCCCTTTACCAAACAGACATTTCCCATATGTCCTAAGGGCTGCCATGAGGATAAGATTTTCCTCATGGCTAGCATTTACTTTTCCCTGCCTTGATTTACATCATTACTGCACATGAAAAAAAGGCCACAATCATAAACAAAAAACTTTTAATGTAATCATCTGTCAAACAAAACCACAATGACCATATGTGCCTTCCATTCTCCTATAAAACAAGTTAACAAAAACAACATAATTATATACTCATGCAAAATCTCACTCTAGCAAAGTAATCATGTGCTATACTAATGTCTGCAGCTTCACTTTTTTAACAGATTTCTTCTTCCACTCACCCCCACCATTTTCATGTATTCATAATACTGTCATTTTCTACTCTTCATTAAGAATCACAAATCTTAAAGTAAGGACATGTATTTTCAGCCAACAACACATCCTTACTACTTTAGTACTTTACAATTAAAACACATATGTTATGCACAATCACTGCATGTCACCAAAGTAAATGATTTTATTAGTGATCACTAATCATTTCCCAGTGCTGCTGAATGATTTTCCACTTACAAATTACAGCTTTACACTATCCATTGAAGCCATGATAATATGCCCATTATACCAGTAAGATAAACATTTCCTTAAGGTAACTCACTAATTTTACATCATTTTGAAGTGTTTCATATTAAATTTTAATATTTTTTATTATTTCCTTACTTTAAGAAGTTTGCAGTTTCCTAAGACATTTGCCACCTTACTCAGGTAACTGCAAGTTAGTATGGTGGTGTTCAACTAGTTCAAATAAATTCAGGTCCATTTATATGTTTTGCATGTAAATTAGGCCCATTTACATTTATCTACATGAATCACAGTGATCCACTAGTCTCTGTGGCTACTTACACATATAAGTTACTCTTGGCTGCTCATGAAAGTGGCCTCTGGTTCATGTGACTGCACTGCAGACAGAAACAGAGTCTTACGCACTTTTCAGCAGTTCCCAGCATGCTGCATAAATGTACAGATAGCCTCAAATATGCTCAAGGCTGAATATATTTAAAAAAAACCATAATGTTGGCACAACCATAAAGTGTTATATTTTACCATCTTAATATCATCTGGCATTCTCATTTTGAACCATTCAATATTTAATAAAAGTTAGTTATCACGCATGCACACATAGGAATATGTATTTCTGCACCCCTCTAAAAGTAAAAAATGAATAAAAACTGCTGCTCTACTACCGGAATAAATGACAATCTCTTCCCATCTAACATAATCTGACACACCTTCTCATCTCAAATCAGTCAACATTTAATACAAGTTGGTAATCACATACATAGACATAGGTTTGGTATAAAGGTTAAGGTGTTTGCCTCAAAGACACAAGTAACAGTGTTTGATTCTCAAATTTGGGTTGACATTGGCTTGACTTAGAGTGGCCCATTAGAGAAGCTAGCCTAGTGATTAGCTATGAACTGATACGAATATGTATTTATATACCCCCCAAAATATTGCTGCTGCAATGCATGAATAAATGCCATTCAGGTATAATACTTCAAAAAAGAAAGCTAAGGCAAGGTACAACAACAACAGAAATTATATGTAATAAAAAATGATGATTTCACACTGTTTTTTTATGTACCATAACAATGAAATGTGACTATATTCCTTTAAACAAAAACATGTATACAAAAAATCATTTTGGTTAAACCAAACTTGCCAGTAATATCAGTACCTGCCCTAATGCCCATGCTGGTTATCTTGGCTTGGTTAAGGTGGTGTCACACCCCAGAGGGAGTTGTTCTAAACCTGTGAACCACAGCCCTACTCATACTTTCTTCATTCTGCTTTTGGCACTTCTAACTCTGGCAGCACCTGTGAAGCCACTAGGCTACACTCCAAGCTGGTTGGATAAGGAGACCAAAATTATGGTCTACCTTCTTATGGAGTCATATTTGGAAAAGACTGAGGTGTGCAGAAGAGGATTTGAATGGACATCTGGCAGGAGTGGATGAACACCTGTCATCCTTGACAGAATTACCTACTCTGGCCAACAGTGCTGTCACATATATGATGACCCATAGAAGTGAAGATGCAACCATCTGGCTGAGTGGATTGACCAGGTCAACGTGAAAAGGCCAGAGTTCTATAATAAGTATGAAATTACTCTTTTGTGAGTCATATTAAACACAGGTTAAAAATATATATAACAAGATTGCACAACTGAAAGTTTTTGCTGAAATAAATATGTGTACCTGCACAAGTGTACCTGCAATGCTATTATAATAATGCAAAATAAAGCCTAAACATATCAGTACTCAGATCTGTATCTGTATACAGATATATGGAATGCTTATGTGCTAACATAATTGTATAAATACAACTGTAAGACATGCATGGGTAAAATAAAAATATGAATATATATGTTTGTAAATCCCAGATATACATCTGCATGAATGCATTTACAACTACTTGTTCATGTATTTATACTGAAAGCAAAAAAATGCATTTCCATATTTCCATTTACTACTGCAATAACTTGAGCAGTAGTTAAATTGTATGCAGACATTTTGTTTAGGCCAACGATATTCATTTCTTATGCAATTTTAAAAGCGTGCTCAAGATGGCCAAATTCAGTCAGGCACCACAACCATGTCAGAGTGGAGTATGGGGGAGGGGGTGGGGTTGCAATGTCAAGAAAATGTCCAGCACATTCTTTGCTGAGAAATGTCCAATATTTTTACTTCTTTATTACTTCTACATGCATTCTTAAATCATCCCCTATATACTTAGAATTTTTAAGGAAGAACACTATCAAAGCACTCAGTTTGTACATCTAAGGAAAGGAAAATGTCTGTGTGCCTGCACCTTCTGGTTAAACACAATTCACAGATGACTACATACAAAGCATAATATTTATAAAAAAATCCTTCAAAAGTGCATCTGTGTTTATAAAATACAATAAATGGAAGTATGAGAATTCAGATGCTAATACATATTTCAACAAATGCATACTAATACTGCAGTGAATGGAATGCCTTAAAAATATTACTCATTATAAGTAATGTTAAGGGGGGAAAGTTAAATACAGGTAAATGAGAATTGCCTTATGTCTTCTCTTTATACCTGAAGAAGAAACCTCTTATAACAGAAAGGTGAACAGTCAAATTGATTGAATCTGTTTGTAAGCCTGGATAAAGTAATAAATAAATATTGTATGTTTAACTGATTTCATTAATATATATATATATATATATATATATATATATATATATATATATATATATATATAAAATATATAATATATATATATGTATATATATATATATATATATATATATATATACACATATATAGAGAGAGAGGTTGAAAGAGATAATTAATATAGATAGTAACTGAAGCACAAGAGTGCATTCAGTACATTACTGCAAGCAAGAGTGAAATATATGATTATATATAAGTGCAGTATTTCTATCTTTAACTCATTTTTTCCTGTATATAAATAAATATTTAATACAGAATAATAACTAAAGCTGTATAGTGCATTCAATATATTACTGCAAACAAGAGTGAGAGAGAAAAAGCAGTATACAGGTGCAATATTTCTGTTTTTAACTCGTTGTATACGATATACAATTTATAAAAAGGTGTTTCCAGTGCAGTATTGCAAAGAAACATGTATCAAACATAAATATGATCATTTTGTTTGAGACTGCAACATGAAAACTCCACTATAACTTGACTGTCCTGCCAAGTAAGCATAATAACTTCTCATATAATTTCGTCCAGAAGCCTGCATAAGCACTTCCCATACATTCTGTTTTACTTAATTAAAGATTTATGCAAAAAAATGCTTTGAAGTAAAAAAAAAATGAATTCAGTGTTACATAGTGTGAGAATTTGTGAGTATTTTGTCTTTTGTCTCTCCATCCTCTTTTTTCTCTAGTTTTGTTATTTCAGCTAAGCATTCCTTTGTCCTTCATTATTTTTTTTCTCTCCATTTATGTTTCTTTTTTACAGATTCAAAATCCTCATCCAAGGGTAGGTAGTGCTAACCTTCTGCCAGTCCTGGGACATCCGCGCAGGGACAGGGCAGTGGCAGTCTTTCTGCAGGTACCATGGCATGTGGCAGCCTGGCAAACTTCACTATACTAGGGCTTCAGGACTTGGTTAAGGACATGCTAGTGGAGATCATAGACAGATATATTCATCCCATCAAAGCCTCATTTCAGTGTGTTGAAGACATTCTCTGCCATTTGTTGCTGACCATCACACCACCACAGGTCTCTTCCTCATCAACATCAGGGTCCTGCACTGCACTGCAGTGCCATCTGGCAGTGGAAACATATGAGGCTCTGTGAACTGGCGCTCCTGCTGGCACTTCTTCAGACCTTCTTACCTTCTCCCTTCTCCCATACCATCCTACTTACTTCACAATCAAACTACCAAATTGCATAAAAACATTGGAAAAAATAGGCAGGGTCTATCCCCCACTAAAAACATAGTGCCGATCCTCTTCCAGGTTCTCCACCACAACCTTCTTGATGTGTTTCTTTGGTGTTTCCCTTTTTGCTGCATCTACCCTTTTTCAGTCTTTCCTATCTCTCCCTTTCTACTCTTTAGTGAAACCATCAGGGTGTCCACATAAGTATACCCCTATATAAAACATATTAAACCCCTTTATTTTTTAAAATATTAATAACAAAAGCTGCACAGTCTGCAGCTTCCCTTAAGTCTTTGAAGCATGACTGTCCATTTGCAATATCCAAATACATACAAAATAATTATGGAGCCTATGCCTTTCACGTAGTCCTTCATATTTACTTAGCTCCTTACTTTAGGTACATTATGCTTTTACTGTAAGTGGGAGTGTTTTTCAAACACCTACTCTTTTCTTTATTCAGCACTAATACCTGTGCTTAGCTTATTTACATATATACATAGTGGCATTTCATGCAAATAACCACTATGTACCAGCAACTGCAAACTCCTGGACTATGAATACCGCCCTTTGTCTTTTGTTACAACAACTACAATGCCATAATGGAAAACATATAGAGGCAAATGATTTCTAATTAGAATCTAACTGAAAATGTCATACATTCTCGAATATTAAGTAGTGACCATGTAGTGGGTCATATGTGATATCTGCTGTTTTTTTGCAAAGTTTTGTTTAAGGTATCAATATCTAGTTAAGATTTATGTTTTTTTTCTAGCTGTAAGCCCTTTGTGCATCCAGCTATGTGTTTTACTTTGTGACATGAACAAAAAGTGTGCAAACACAAATTTGTTCAGTTTTCTATATGCAACACATTCACTACAAGACTGTTTGTACTTGACCAATATTCTGTAAACATTTATTTACATAATTAATATCTTTTCTCAATTTTCTGTCCTACAAATATTTGTATTATATCTGCTATCCAGAATTTGCTAAATATTGTAGGGCAGATCTCAGTAATAAGACGAGCAGTGTTCCAGTCACAGCTTTTTTTTTTTTTTCAAATTGATTAAATGAATATGAGGACACATCAGGCTAACTCAATGTTTGTTTACGCTGTACTGCCAGATAATGAACTGTGTTTGTATTTTAAAACTAATTTTAATTTAAAAACTGAGCTAAACACATTGTTAAGAATATTCCTTTGTCAAGCTGTCAGAGACACAGATGCATGATCTCCCATCTCAAAGTGAAATCTACCCATACTGGACTTTTTTACAGTCCAAAAGAGTAATACTTAAATGCCACTGTCTCATCAAAAAGCTATGTGTTTAAACGAAATGCTGATAGATTAGTGCCAAATGCTCTGTCAGTTGTAAAGAATTCTACAAGCTAACACATGTCAGTAGAACTTAACATAAAATAACAGTTGACTGGTGCATTTGTAAAGCCTTCTATTCACTAAACAATTTTTGCTGCAGATGTAATTATGTTGTTCCAAGAATCTGTCAGAAAATTTCTGTGGATACATACCAGATGAAATACATTTCCTTGTTGAGAGTGTTGACACTTTGCAGGGAGAATAAATTGTCTGCAGATACACCAGGGCAAGCAACACAAGTCTGTGAACCTCAGCATGTACAACAGGACAGTAACCTGCATAATAAGCAAAATAATTTAATAATGCTGAATGTAAACCAAGTTCTACAAGGAAGGAAAGAGAGGGCAAGATGCCTAAAATTATGTTAGCAAGTCTGGAAGGGTAGCAGTCTAATATATTATGATGTCTCCTCATGCTGTTTTTTTTTTTCTTTTCTTTTCTTTTTTTATTGCAGAGTTCAGACATTGTTTAGATGTGTACATATAACAATAAAAAAGTGCATTTATGATATCTACCTTTACATAGATACTTATTGCAGTGAACTTTGTACATTACGGATCTAAATCAATGATAAAAATTACGTCCAGGACTTCAAGAATATTACTTTTACTGATTCAAATTATTATAAACAATACAAAATGAACCTGTGACATTATTCATTAACTACAGCACAGATAACCTTAAATCTCTCAAAACAGACTATACAGAAAAATAAACTAATGTGCATAGGTGACCCTCTCACACAAATATTTCCATATTTGTGTTGAGAAAGATACATTTAAATGATATTAAAATTGTACCAAATAATAATAAATCAATGAAAGTAATTGCTAGTTTGTGATTATCATATCCTTTTACACTATAATACATTTGAAGTTAATCGGCTTTCATACCTTTATATTAAAATGACTGAAAGTTGAAATGCCTTTCAGGAATTTTACTTTTTAATGAAATAAAAACTGTCATGTTTTCCCTTACAGACATACAACTAAATCATGAGCTGTCAAAAGACCTTTCTTTACTCAGCAGGTACAGAACCTAGAAAATGCAATACTCCTCTCAGCTTAGAAGTGCAGTGAAGCAGTGTTCCAGAACAACTTTTTCCATGATTGATGTTCATACTGTCAGTTTTTGGAAAGAAAAGAAAATTACAATAAAAAAGTCAAAATGCTTTATAATAATATAAAGAAAAAGTAAAGAAACAGAATTGTTAAAGAAGGAACTAACAAAAACAGCTCAGATGCATTCTATATATTTTTTAAATGCTAGTTTAATTTAATTCCATGTGGATATTATAGGTTAATTCCTATTACTGATAAGAAAATCAGACTTCATAAATTTTCATTTCTGAAATGTCTATTTTAATAAATATGTTTAGGCGTATGTAAATTTCATTATACCTTTAATGAAGAAAATGATTTTGGTGTGTTTTACAACTTTAGTTGTCTTGACCAAAGTTACTATGTAAGTCAAAGTAAAAAAAATCTATATTTTTTGTACTTAAACAGTACCTAAACTTATCTTTAATATGTAAAATGCAGACATCTATTTCAGAACCACAGTAAGCCACAAATAATGTTCCAAACATTTATAACTCATTAAAGGGCAGTAGAAACACTCTTCATGCCTGTATTTCTTAACACAACTGGGCAGTATATATCATCTTTGTCATACACATCACCAGTTGTGTTATTACTTATATATTGCTTTATTTTGGTTTATCGTTGGCTAGACCTATTCAAAGTTGTGTTTAGCATTTTTATTTGTTGGATACACAGCTTTCAAGAAATATATTTGTGGATTTTATGTCAAAGAACTTTGTTGCAGTCCAACTCAACACCACACACACACACACACACACACACACACACACACACACACACACACACACACACGCAAACTAACAAAAAGCAAGATAAAAAAGGTGTGTCAAAAATACATTTCTGAGTTGAGGCATGAAATATATTGGCCATTTAACAAAAGTCTGCTACTTATCCTCATGTTATTTGCTACTCAAAAAAGCTGACAAGTTTACCACAATGAAATACCAAATTTAACCAAACAAAAATATCTTGGTGTGACACCAAGGAAATACTGCCAGCCCAGCTATCTGGAATTTTTGTAAATAATTATATGTCATTTGTGAATAGTAATATGATTTATATAGAAATGTAACAGAAGGAGATACTGCCAGCACAGTTATCTGGAATGTTGTAAATAATTCTATGTCATTTGTTCATAGGTTCATAGGTTCATACTAGGCTATCTGCCCTGGGGCAATTATAAGCCTAGCCGGATTCTGTATGGCTTACGCCACCCCTTGATTTGAGTATACTGTGCCCTTTTTAAGGTTTAGTTTACTGTGCCTCTGTCTAATAGTGATACAGGAGTAATCCCTGGGACAAACCTACGATCCCTCATCCACCTATCGAGATTCTTCTTGAAGAGAGTCAGTGAGGTGCTCTGCCTCACATGAACTGGAATTCTATTCCAGAGCGAAGGGAGCCTCTGGGTTATGAACCTGTCCCTCCAGCAAGTTCTATTTATTTCTGTGCTGAGGTTCAAGTCCCTCGAGCGTGTGGCTCTGAGGGATTTAGATTTACTGAGGTGGAGCATGTCCATTAATTCTGGATTTGACATAGCTTTGTATGTCAGGCATAGATCGCCTCGAAGTAGGCGGTATGCAACTGAGTAGAGCTGGAGTTTTTTTAACCTAGCAGCATATGGCATCTGTTTGAGACCCTTGATCCTCTTGGTGAGATACTTTTGGGGTCTTTCTAATTGCTGCAGGTGTCGGGTAAGGTACATCCCAAAAGGGGCATTGTATTCTATGATGGGCCTGATGAGGGATGAATAAAGGGGCACGATTACCTCTCTTGATCTAGATGTGAAATCCTTTGTGATGAGGTGGGCTATGTAGAAGGTCTTTCGAGCCACTTTGGCAATGTGGTTTTCAAAGGAGAGATTGCTATCAACTTGGGTCCCCAGGTCCCTAATAACTTTCTCTGTACTTAATGGGTTTCCACCTATGTGGTAATTTGTGGGCACATTGTTTTTGCCAAAGGGTATGACTATACATTTTTTGGCATTTAGCTTTAAACCATGGCACTGGCACCAGTTATCTGTCTCTGTGAGACCTTTTTGAAGGATGTTTGTGTCAGCTGGAGAGTTGATTATGGCGCCCAGTTTGCAGTCATCTGCGAACTTGATGAGCCATAGTCCTCCCACATTTGCCTGGACCTCGGAAAAGTATATACCGAACAAGAGTGGTCCCAGAACAGAACCCTGTGGGACGCCACATGTGACCAGTTTCGAGTCTGACATGGCTCCAGCAACTCTCACTCTGTGGGTTCTATCTTTGAGCCAGTTTGCGACCCATCTTGTGACATAGGAGTTTATATTTAAGCTGGATAGCTTATCTATGATGCCCGAGTGGGGTATTGTGTCAAATGCCTTTGCAAGGTCCAGATAGGCTGTGTGGACTACCTTCCCTTCATCTATGGCTTTGGTGACTGTTTCGAAGAAGTCAACCAGGTTCAAAAGGCAGGATCTGCCCTTGACAAAGCCGAACTGGGTAGGATCTAGTGTCTGTAGGTCCCCAATGTCTTTGTTTATGAGCTCCATGATGATCCTCTCCATAGCCTTGCAGACTAAGACAATACAAAAAAATTCTAGCTGTAGACATTGTGTCTGCTACACTGAAACTGAGAGATAACTTGCTATTGATTTGATTTACACAGAACTGTATGTTATGTACTGAGTTAAATGTAACCACAGCATGCCCTGCTGGCTTAGAATAGAAATGTATATAAACTATTGTAATTGTTAACTGTATATGTTTTAACAGTAGAAAATGGAACATAAAAAGGTTAACTTGCAAAACTTCAAGAAAATAAGTTGAAACTAAATTATTTTATGGTTGTGCTATACAAGTTATCTCTCAGTTTCAGTGTAGCAGACACAATGTCTACAGCTAGAATTTTTTTGTATTGTCTTGGAAGGGAAGTAATTACTAGGTTTGAGATGGTGAAATGTTTTATTGTTTTATGACTTTCAGGATCTACAAACATCTGAGAGATATGTATTTTTCACTGAGAGATGCTAGAAATGCTTGTACTTTCTGACAATGGGGGTAGCTTGGGAACTAAAGTCAGGTGACAAAAAGTAATGTCATCCAAGCTAACCAAGAAATATAATTTGATATTAATTTAAGAACTCTCTGAGACAGAGACTGGGTATTTTCTATTTTGTCTTTAACCTAGCAAGAACATCCACTTATCCCTTCTGCACTTGCCTTGCTGTAAGTAAGTTGTTTTTATAGCACAGTAACTCCTTTAGATTCAGATCGGATAGGAATATAATAAAGTATAGCTTAGATATTTTCTTTATTTATTTGAGACTGTCCTGCAATGTTGTTTTAAATATTTTCTGCGATTTTGAACTCTGAAGTTACTGTGTTGAGTTACTGAGTATTGTCTTCTTCTTTTATTATTTATTATTAAATATATTTAAACCTATTTTTGTGGCTGATATTTGTGAGACATATTTAAGCTCTGGAGTACTTGCATATGCATTTGGTGACACTGTACAGGCCAATCCTTAATAGCCTTGCTCTTGGTCAGATTACCATTTGGATTAATAGTAACATTACACAGTAGGATTGGGCACCCTTTGTTAAGTGTCTTAAGGAGCTGATAAGTAGTGGCTGGTGGCAGCTGGAACTACCTTATAGTCTGAGCAGAAGGGGGCATAGTTAGTAAACCTGTGTCAGCCTTCCCCAGGTTTGTGTGTGTGTGTGTGTGTGTGTGTGTGTGTGTGTGTGTGTGTGTGTGTGTGTGTGTGTGTGTGTGTGTTTGCGTGTGTGTGTGTGTATGTGTGTGTGTCTGTGTGTGTGTGTGTGTTTGTATATAAATCAAATCTCAAAGTGTGTGTGTATCAGCTACTTGGGCAGGGACATGAAGCACTGGTTGGACAGAGAGGGTGCTGGAGGTATTAGCTTGACCACTCAGCTGAGATCTCAACTCTATAGTTGTGCCACTGGGGAGTCTTACTGAGGATCTGGAGAAAGAGGGATAAACCAGCCCCAGACTGACTGTGATCTCTGTGTGCTCTTAAGAGAAATTGCACTTTACGGTGTGTGTACTTGTTATCCTGCCATTGTGTACATCCCCTAGCTGTTGCCAGTGGTGAGGACTGAGGCTCTTTGATTACTGGGTCAGTGCAGGGGCATCACACTTTGCATGGTATTGTATCCTTCTCTGACCTTCAATAAACACACTAAACTAGTTGTTCATAAATTCCACTTTGTTTTCATTGCTGGTGAAAATCAATAGCTAAAAATGTTCTCCTCCATTAGATAGAATATGGTTTTCCATTGCTTGTTTTGAAACCTGGATATAATATTCATAGATTACAACTGGCAGAAAACAGAATATGTAAATCTGTTCTGGCAAATGGCACTTTGGCCCTTCATTGCAATCTTAAAAAAAGAAATTAATTGACTATTAATTCAAAGTGTTGCCTCCCTGCTTCTCAGTTTAAAATATATAAAACCATTATTTAAAAAACATGCTAAGTATTATACCCTGTTTAGCTGCTGGCCTGCAATTATTTGTCGTCTTAGGATTATGTTGATTACTTAAAATGTTTACTCACACCAATGAAAAATGGTACTCCTGCAAAAAACAAAACTATTGTAAATACTTAAGTGTAATCCTCCTATTACTCCTTAGAAGCTAGGTGGTGGCTGGAAAGGGTCAACAGACCAGCCCCCCACTTGGTCATGAAATTCATTAAATAGCAGAGTATCAGTACTAATTAATAACTACTATGGAAGTATCATCATGTTCTAGAACTCCTTTAAGTATTTTCATTTATAGCTTTAGTATACCTATCATACTCAGATTTACTGTAGCAGTACTCAATATATTCAAAGTGAGGTAACATAAGAAATAAGGTGGACACATTTGTGTTTGATTGCAAACATCATTATTCAGCAAGACAAAACATGCACAATGGGTTCATATAAGTACAGGAGCAATTCACAAGCATCACCAACTCAACTATATGTAAATTGGCTAAACACAAAGGAACTGCACTGAATATGGAAAATCTCAGTCTTGTGTAGAAATGTCCATGACAGATTAATTTATCTTAAGTTGCAGAAAATGGATTAAAATTGGTGCAGTTATATTTAAGAAAAGTTGTATGTTCAAGCCTAGCCAATATAACCCAGTGTTACCCAATATATGGCCCTAGGGTAAAGCCGATGGCATGTATTTGTGCCTGTGCATTGAGAATCTTACAGATTGCCTGATCCATAAGTGGCATAGACACTCCCCAAGTATGAATGTGTGATTCCCCATATATTGATCCAAAGTACATTTGAAGGGGACCAGGGAAAGGCTCTGCTTATTGTGAATAGGAAGCCTGTTCCAAAGAAGGGGTATTCTCTGAGACATATGTTGGTCTCTCCAGCAAGTTTTGTTTGAGTCACTGACTAAGTTTTGATCCAGAGATTGGGTGACCCTCATGCTATTTGAATTGCGTATGTATACCAGTTTCATCAGGGCTGGACTTGTGAGTGCCATGTAGGTCAGGCATAGGTTACCCCTTACTAGTCAGCAGGAGACAGAGCAAAGGGGTATGACTTTTAGTCTATCTACCTTTTCACTTTTTGGTTTAGTTGTACTTGATTATTGGTCTAATGTGACCTGAGTACAGTGGGAATATAATTTCCTTGGATCTGGTTGCCTCACCTTTATTTATAAGTTGTGCTACATAAAAGGACTTCCTCACCACTGTGGACATATGGTGGTCAAAGCTCAGGCTACTATCTATTTGTGTACCTAAATCTCTCACCTCTGAGTCTACTCATAGGTCTTACATCGTATTGATGTTGTAACTTGCAAGTGTATTTAACTTCCCAAAGGGCATGATAATGTATTTTTTGAATTTATGTTTAGGCCATGATTCTGTCACTAATCATTTGTCTAAATTAGACCCTCCAGAAGGATATCCATTTGGGGATTCAATGATTGCCTAGCATTCAGTCATCATCAAACTTTGTCTTTAGAGGCCTTTCACATGAAAGTTGACTTCAAAGAAATATATTCTGAACAGGAATGGTCCCAGTACAGAACCCTGTGGCACACCATTAGTAACTGGCTCTTTCTGGATCTGGATTCACCCACTTTAACCCCATGTGTCCTGTTCATGAGGCAATTGGCTATCAATATGGTGATATAGAGATTTATGATTAGTGTTGTGAGTTTATTTATGATACCTAAGTGGAAAATTGTGTCAAATACCTTGGTCAGGTCAAGATTGTCAGTGTGTACTGTTTTAGCATCATCCATGTCCTTAGTGACTTTCTTAAATAAATCCACCATATTCAGTAGGCATGACCTGCCCTTGACAAAGCTGAACTGAGTAAGGTCCAGTATTTGGAAGTTTCCTAAGTAATTATTTATCAGCTCAATAATTATTATTTACATCGCCTTACATATAAGACCAGTAAAACTTAAGGGTCTGTAATTTTCTGGGTCAAACGTTGGTCCCACTTTATGCAGAGGTTTGACTGCTGCTATCCTCCACTCTATCAGAACAAAGTCAGGAGTCTGTGGTTAAACAGAGATCCTAATGGGCATGATGAGTCTTGATTTAAGGTGTTTAAGAGGCAACCTGGTTTATTGTCAGGCCGCACTGAAGCCATGTTTTTAGCTTTAGACAGTGTAGTGGCAGCCTGTTCTCTGGTGATAATTAGCAGTGGAATGATGGAGGGTATTTCTTGTGGGAGAACTGGGGCTGATGGGGAGGTGAAATTTAAACTGAATTTGTCAGCCTGCAGATTTGCTATATCTTCTGGGTGAGTATAGGTGATGCCATATACAGCTACTTCTGCACATTGCTGGGTGTTGCCTTTAAGACTGTGGACATAACTGAAAAATGTCTTATGGTTATCTTTAGTTTTGGAGGCTATTTTTACCTAAATATCTGCTTTCAGAGGATTGACAAGTTCTCTAATTCACTTATTTAGACCAATAATGGACTTTTTGCTCTGTTGTGCATATTCCCTCTTATTTCTTAACAGGATTTTCTTTCTTTTGCTGTGCAAACTATTGATAACAGAGGTCCACCAGGGTGACTTGTTTTTGTTGTTTGGCCTTGATTTATTTCAGTCTGGTACTGCTGTTGTTTATATGGTCATACAGGACTTTTGTACATATATGCTTCCACATAGGTTTCTTTGTTTTCTGGATTTGGGGTAGCTTGGAAACTAGCTATGCCATCGCTTAAGAAGGGGTAATTTACCCTAGAGAGGATCTTAAAGTTTTTGGCATTAGGTGGAGGGTTTAGTTTTATCTTTATTTCAAGGGAGACCCTTTTGTGATCTAATCTTACCAATGAAGACATCAGAGTTAGGGAGATGCAGCACTCTCTCATATTTGTGAGTACCAGATCTAGGATGTTTGTTCCCCTAGTAGGAATGCAGACTAACTACTCCAGGGCATTTGAATTTACAAAGTCAAGAAATGTTTGGGCCTGCATTATAGTGGTCATGTATGCATACCAATTAATGGAGAGGTAGTTAAAATCACCTAGGAGTATGGTATTAGGCTGGATAGTGAGTGATTGTGGTAACTTTAGGTATGATGCATGGTTTTCCTGGTTCATGGTGGGGGACCTGTAGCTAGCAAGAATATAGTAATGTATTTTTTTCCCATGGTTAGTTGGACATGGAGTAGCTCAAACATATCATATTGTTTGGCCAGCCTTGAGGTCTGCTTATCCTTTATTTAGATGGATACACCTCCATCTTTTGCAATTTCATGTTCAGCAGGTGGTTGGAATGTATGAAAGGCATTATAGCCAAATACTGCTGGACTGCTTTCCATGGCTTTAAACCATGTTTAAGTAACTCCACAGTTTTCATAATTCTCCAGGGTAAGGAGAGCTTCCAGAGAGTGCAGTTTCTTGTTAAGACTCCTAGCACTGAGCAGTAAAACCTTTAGCTTGTCCTGAGTACATTTTTTTTTTATGTTGGAAGGTTTGTTTGCTTGGCAATGCCTAAAAAAGGCACTATGGGGTGAATAATGTTTTGGCCAATATCCAAAAGCTTAAAGGTGACAGGTGAAGAACATCCATGGCAAAGCAGCATGACCTGTCAAACATGTCATCCCAGGCTGACAAGTACTGGACCCCTTTGGAATGACACCAGTAGCTAAGCCAATTGTTAAAGTCGATCATTTTCTGCTGGTATCATGGCATCAAAATTGAAGCCAGTTGAATACTTTTCAATGCTAGGTTCATACCTGCCTGTGACACATATTCTGATAGCTCAATCATGTCTCTCTTCATATAGTCCAGGAAGGTACATCTTTAGTCACTCACACCCACATGGACTATGACCAAGTCATACTAGTACTAAGGGGTAAATGACCTGAGTGCTTGCATGATCTGGTGAATCCTGGCCCCTGACAGACAACTAACTGTAACCTTCCATTTAATCAGCCTGCTAAGAGGGACATCAATGTGTCTTATAATGGAGTCTCCTTTGACCAGAATATTGGGTTGTGGAGTGTTTTCCATATGGGCTTGGTAGTTGGGGCACAGTGAGATGAGGCATTATGTGTTGTGACGGGAATGGTGTTGTTTGTGTAAAAGGGGCATTTTTGAAGACTGCACCTGAGAGGACTTTGAGGTTTGGATAAATTACAATCATAACAGAGATAGGAAATTCACTCCAGGGATCACATCAGTCACCCTGCTAGACAGGGGTCCAGGGAAGTAAATATTGTGGGAAGAAATATGCAGGGAATTGTTATGGCTAGGCTTGTATAGGCCCTAGGGCTGACAGCCTAGTAGAAACCTATGAATTTATGAACCTATGAAAATGTGAGCACCTCTGGATATGTGGTTCTATGTGTGTGGTCCTTTGTGGATGCAGTGAGTGATGTGTGGGAGGTTCTGGCAGCCTTTTTGTTGCTTTTCATCGCCAACAGTGCTTGTATTTTTGCAGGTCTTGAGTCTTATTAGAAAATACAAAGACGCAGAAATTCTCTGTGTATTTAAGTATCACTCAAGAAACAAATTAGCCAATGGAAAAAAAAATATGTGAACTGTACAGCCTAGGTAATTTAAGTATCTATTTGCCACATAGAGCAGAAACACCAGGTCAACCAGATTTCTTAAAACAGAAAACAAAATAGTGCAGGCAGCTCTATCAGTTTAAGCAACGCATGGCCAAAAAAAAATAAATAAATGTCCAGCAGGCAGTCACCAGCAGTGATTGTAGTTGTTGCAGGTCTTGTGTCATATCAGAAAAGAACTGTACATAAAGTCTCACTGTCCCCAGTTTGTCTCTGGAGGATGTCTGCTGCAAATATATTGAGGGCTGTACAAACCATGTTATTCACAGGAATGCAAGGAACACCCTTCGCTTAGCCTACATGTGTAGGCCATACATACTCACTAAAACCTCTACTATATCCCTGTCTGCACTTAATCTATCCAACATATCTTCATCAACAAAGTTAATCTGGCTCAGTCTCTGCCTATATTTGTGCCTTCTCAGCCAGTGGGCACCATTTGGCACCGGCATATTTGTCACAGATGATGCAAGCATCTCAGAGAAGAAACCAACTGCAGTAGTAATCATCTTTACAGGCTGCAAAGAAAATGGTGAAATTTCCCCTTTTATAAGGCTTATATGCATGGCACAGTTGATAAAAAGTGACTATGAATCACATAGAGGTAGGAAAGCCATCTTGTTTACAGAAGACAGATGAAAAATGCTCAGTTAATTCTCTTTAACATATCATTAGGACATTTATATAACTCGGTCCTAAATGTACTAAACCTGCTGCACCTAACTACAGCTACTGTCTATGAATCACTCCTTTGCTGCACTTAGGTGCAGCTAGGATGAAATTCCACTGTGCCTAAGTGCAATATCTATTACTACCACTCTATAACCTTTTAGGTAAAGATGTTTTTGGTATTTTACAAAAACAAAAGAAAAAAATCTGATTTTTACTTTTATCAAAGATAAATAGCTTTAAAATAAAACATGAAAATAGGGTGATAAGAATACAAATGTTAAACAAGTAAACAATAAGCTCTTTGTTGATGAGCAAAAGGAGACATAAAAGTCTAAATTCCACATAGCAGGAGAAACTAATGTGAATAGCATAAAAACAAAACGTATCATCAGGGTAAAATTTTATGCACATATCATGAATTTTTATGGGAAAAAATGGATATCATGTGACACAAGTATTTCTAGTATGCTGCAATTACTGTTTTCTGTAGACATGTATTATGAGGTCACTATAACTGTCTGACTGGTAAGATCCCCAAGTAGGTCCCTAGGTTTCCAATATATTAGATAGAACTTATCTTCACTTAATTTCACATTTTATTCCATTTCCATATAAATCTTCTGATTATCTGATTATCTACGTATACATTGTGATCTTGTTATTTGAGTCTACTTCTCAAATCACATGTAAAACCAAAATTACAGAAAGACTCTACTAAGATTTAATAATATTTGTTATTCCAAAAGTTCATCTCAGGGCAGTTCCATCAAGACAAAAAAAAAAAAAAAACTACAATTCTGTTAACAGACATCCAAATTTATACCTGAAAAATCAACCAATTGGATTTCAAGATTGAGTTTGGTTAATGGTGACTCTCAAGAACAGGATGAAACAACAACATTCAAAAATAAAAGACAGTGAAGAAGCACTAAATGACTTTGAAGGTAGGATAACTGAAAGAGAAAATAAAACAGAATTCCTTCTTGAACAAAACACTAGGTTATTAGAGAAGACAGATGATCTTGGAATCAGAGCAAGAAGAAATATATGGATTTAATGAGTACTATAGAAACTGAAAGAAATAAATGTGATTAGTTTTTTTACTACATGGATTTCAAAGATATTAAACTTGTCAGAAGCCCTTTCATTTGGTGTCAAAAGAGCTCCCGGATCATTGTCTATGTTATCCAAGGGAGCAGGTTCAACTCCTTTCTACCATAGATAATGGCTTGATTTGAAATACTACTTGGTCAAATCTAACACCCAAGACTGAGGATAATCTTATCAAATTTGAGAATGATGTCTTTAATAAACTAATGGAAAAATGGAAAACATCTATACCTTTCATCAAAGAACTTGAAGAAAACCAACTTTATAGTTTGTCTTTTCTTTCCTGCCAAAATTAAAATGGATAATTCTAGAAATTTCAGCTCCTTAGATGAAGTTATTGCATTTAAAAAAGAAAATCTAACTAAACTAGTCATGAATATCTCTTAAAATGAGAAACAGAAAATTCTTCTTCTTGAAAATCTGCATTAGCTACAAAAACACTTAAAGTCAAATGATTGATTTGTTACTTCTAATGTAAAGTTATTATTCCTTGATCTCATTTTATTTTAAATGCTGTCAATTCTACCACAAATCTCTGGCAAAATTAATATTGTTTTTTCATCTGCTTAATTTACTTTATTAGAGAAATAATCTGAGAGCTCTGTCTGTAATTCAGTCGCATACAAGTATGAACAATCAGATAACAAGCTTTTGCATTTTGAGTTTACTGTGGTAAGTGACAAAAGTTACTTTTTTAAGGTGTTTATATATTACATCAGTTGTGCTAATTTAGTACTTTTATTTTATTAAAAGTAATTAAGTTGTTTTTATTTCAACTTTAGATTGATGTATTGATTTATTATATAGTCATATTAACTGACTTCTTAAATATATTAATTCCCTTTATATTTTATTCATGCTTTTTGTTAAACTGTTATAATGTCCTATTTCTTTAAATTAAATGGTAAATAGTATAGTAATATTATGCTGTCCAAGTAAGCATAAATAGTAGCTAAGGTGTAAATATAGATTATTACTCGTTTCAATTAAATACAACAATGTATAGATATCTTAATTTATTTAATCTTATATTTAAGAAACTCATTTTATATGATCTGTTAGTCATGCTAAACAATTCTAATAGCTGTATGATTGTGTTGCAAGTTATTTTTTACAGTGGTTTCCTTTTGATACAATTTCCTTGCAAAGCAGTCGACTTAAAATTTCTTTGAATTCTGTGCTGATTTTTTTCTTTATCTAGAAAATCTGAAAGGTCTTCCACTTGTTTAAATATCTGTCTGATTTTCTGATATTAGTTCATTTGCTTAGTTGTAGTTGCTAATGTTACAAATATTATGTCACTATTGACATCAGATCTATTTTACTATCATATTGCTTATTTTATTGATTTGATAATTATATAATTAGTGGAAATTTTATTTATTAATTTGAAGCCATCTCAGGTTTGTTTTACCTATGCAGGAACTAACACGTTCAAGCTGAAGTTCTTTTTCCAGTCATTCACTAATGATTGATACTCCTACACTGTTTGCTTAATTCTGATTATCTACAATAAAGACTCAGCAGTTATTAACACAAAATAAATAGCTGATTTATTACCATTCATAGTAATTTTTAATAGAAAGAATAGCTTTATAGGCACATTAACAATAAGAACATTATGTATTACCAATTATTTCTATATTTATATTTTCATAAAGCTTATTGTAAATTTCTAACCAGTCAGAAACTGTATATGTAGGGAGAGCTAAGCAATACTGTCTATCTTCCTATTTATATTATTTATTGCTGCTTCAGTTTTGTAAGTGGGTAATTTATATTGGCTTAATATTGTTACTAATGGTCTTGTGAATGGACTAACTACAGAAATCCATTTGTATTAAAGCCTTTTTCAGTTTGTTTTTGTTTTAGTTGGAATAACAATTCTGTCAGCATTGTGTTAGTCATTTGACAGATGCATAACTACAGAATTTGTTTTGCAGTAAAAGGATGTTAAGAATTAAGATGTTGGATAACAGTTTATTACTACACAAGTGCTGCAGTTGTATTATGTTTGTAATTTTAAATTTTATTAAGCATTACATCTTATCTGAAACAATCCAGTGTTGGTTTGTAATTAATTGCACAACTGCTTGATAATCAATTTATTTTGATTTATATTTTATTTTCTTACTTGTGATTTTCACTGCTTGTATTAAGAAACAGATATTTTGTAGACAGGAAAATTAATTTTGATCTATATTTTGTTGTTTTACCTCTGATTTTCACAGTTTGTTTTTAAAAGGGATAGATCATAGACAGACAAACTCTGGTTATTCTAAGGGGCTAAGTGACCTATATTTAGTTACATATTGGTTATGTGATTTCCACATAGAAGATGACAACATTTCTTTGAATTCTAGTATAACCAATTTTAATTATTCTTTTATTTTAGATTTTTTATTTGTTTGTAGTTGAAAATGGATTCATAAAACGAGCATGCCATTAATGATTTGCTAAATCTTTATCTTATTTACGTATATTAATTTTTGAGTTAAAACTTAACTAGATTAAAACCTTTGTAAATTCATTAGTCAATATAAATTAGTAGAGATAAGCAATGATTGCTCTAAGGAATTAATACAATCATTAGAATTAACTGCATCAAATACTTTCTTGAACATTATTGCATAGCAGTATTTGGATAGGTATCTTCTTACTCCACATAAAATCAAAAAAATTGTTAAAACTGGAGACAAAATTAGCAGATTGGCATCATATTTGTATGTATGTGAGAAAAATAAGCAACACTTATAAGGGGTCAACATCAGTTTGTCAAAGTCTAATTATAGAGAATGTCTGTTTATCAAACCAAAATCACTGAACTTCCGTTCCTCAAATGTTCACATCAGAGCCCCCACACCCCCCTACTTATATATAGCAACTCAAGATCACACTACAGTGGGGAAAAGGGCAAATTTCCAAATGATGGCCAAGTCATTTCCTTCCCTGGGAAAAATGTTCGCTGATGTGAACGTTCAATGAACAGCCATTCAGTGATTTTGGTTTGATAAACAGCTGTTCATTGTAATTAGACTTTAATGAATTAATATAGACCCCCTTTAAAGATATTAAAGATGTTTTAAGGTTCTTTGAACTGATAATTACATAGTGTTTGATAATCATGTAATAAAAAATGATTCCTGGGTATATAAAGAAATCACAGTATACCTGAATGTGGGCACTTTTAGCTATTGCAAGAAAGGTGAGTACAATAGACCCCCTTTGAAGATATTAAAGATGTAAAAATTCTGCCTGACTCAGAAGAGAGAGAAAGCTGTGGTCTCTTTTGAAGTTTTAATATGCTGTTAAAGCAGAATGCAAGTAAAACACAAGGTAAAGAAAACAAACTACATTATTTAAAATATACAAAATACAAAAAATAAAAGCAAACTAACATTTCCTTCACAGGAAAGTGTAGCACAGTCTGGATGAGCCTTTCTGGTAAAGCTCAGACATGTTTTATTTTACCCCTTAAATAGAAGGTTTGTTCCTAGCTCCGCCACTCAGTTAACAAATGATTAACCTTAAGTGACCTATTCTATCTTATGAATGAGTCCTTAATTGATCAGTTCTAATTTCTGCCTGACTCAGGAGAGAGAGAGAGCTGTGGTCTCTTTTGAAGTTTTAATATGCTGTTAAAGCAGAATGCAAGTAAAACACAAGGTAAAGAAAACAAACTACAGTATGTCCCTCTCACCAGGTTGAGCAAGGAGAAAATTAGTCAGCTGCCTGTCGGGTGCCAGGATCCGCCACATAATGCATGCACTCAAGTCACTCCACAACAAGTACAAATATGACTCTGTCATTGTCCATGTTGGAGTGAATGACTTGAGAAGTACCTCCCTGGACTACATGAAAAGAGACATGGAAGAGCTCTCAGATCATGTGGCCCAGGTAGGTATGACCCTAGCCCTGAGTAGCATCCTGCCTTCGACCAGAATGATACCACAATATAAGGACGGAATGATTGACTTCAACAATTGGCTAAGCTTCTGGTGTCATTCAAAGGGGATCCAGTATCTGTCTGCCTGGGACAACATGATTGACAGACCACGATGCTTTGCCAGAGATTGTCTGCACCTGTCGCCTCTGGGATTCAGGTGACTGGATAAGGCTCTTGCCACCCATATAGTGCCTTTTTTAGGCAAAGTTCAAAGAAGAAAACCACCACCGTAACAGGTACAAGCATGCAAAATCTGAAGGTAATGCTACTCAATGCTAGACGTCTAAACCTCAAAATGCACTCTCTCAAGGCACTCCTAAAAATGGAGACCATCGATATCTGTGCAGTAACTGAGACCTGGTTCAAGGCTCCAGAGAGTACCCCTGCAATACCAGGCTACAACTCTTACCACACTTTTCGGCCACCAAAGCAGGACCGAAACACTAAAGGTGGAGGAGTGTCAATATTCACCAAGGATATTCACACCACCAGGCTAGTTGCCCAACACAATGCGTCTGAAATTCTCCAGGTGCAACTAACACTAGGTAAGACTGCAATCCAAATTGTAGCTTGCTACAGATCCCCCACCATACCCCAAGATTCTCACTACACCTTTCTAAACATACTGGAAAATATTAAGATAGAACCAAACACCCTAATACTGGGTGATTTTAACTACCCTGCCATTAACTGGGAAAGCTACTCATGTACCAACACCTTTGCCCAACGGTTCTTGGAATTCATAAATTCCAACGCCCTGGATCAACTAATCCATAGTCCCACCAGGGGCTCCAATATCCTAGACCTGGTCATTACCAACATGGGAAATCGATGGTCCACACCTATGGTCACCCCCTCGTTAGTCACGTCTGACCATAAGCTAATCACCCTTAACATCCACATCCCATCCCCACCCCCCAGTAAGGAAACCTCCATAAAAAACTTCTCCAAAGCCAACTTCATGCTACTCAAGTCAGAAGTGACAGACTTCATGACACCCATGCAGATGGGAGCTGAAAGTTCAACTGCTGAATCCTACACTAAGGCACTGTACGAGCACATCCACTCATGCATAAATCGTGCCATCCCAAATAGAACCAAGATGCTCTCATCCAAAAAAAAGAAGCCAATCTGGTGGTCCCCTGCCATAAACAAACTTTACAACAAAAGGAAGAAACTGTTGCAGAAAAGAGGAAAATCCCAGGATGCAAAAAACTTCCTTACCAGCCTCAGTAAGAAACTGAGATCCCTCATAAAATCCTCCAAAGCTAGTTACAAAAATAAAATTGCCAAAGATTCCAAAGACAACAACAAGGCATTCTATAACTATGTCAAGAATCTAAATGGCAATGCTCAGATCTGCTCTGAGCTAAAACAGAATGGCATTAAATATACTGATCCCAAGGATATTGCCAATATCCTGGCAGATCGATTCAGTGCCAACTTCACCCCCCTCTCACCCCCTAAATGGCCCATCTCAATATCGGAAGATTGCCAAATTCCGGTAATAATGGCCATACAGGTAAAAAACGCACTCTCCAAAGCTAAGAATACAGCATCCATGGGACCAGATGACATCTCGGGCTGTGTACTACATGAACTACAATATGAACTGGCACCTCAACTAAGTGTCATGTTTAATCATAGCCTCACCTCAGGTTTCATGCCTAGTGAGTGGCGCACAGCTACAGTTATCCCACTCCACAAGGGGGATCCACCTTGGATCCCGGAAACTACCATCCCATCAGTCTGACAAGCCTTATCTGCAAGGCCATGGAGTGTATTATCATGGAACTTATAAACAAAGACACTGGCAACCTTCAAACACTGGACCCCACCCAGTTTGGGTTCGTGAAGGGCCGATCTTGTCTCCTGAACTTGATTGACTTCTTCAAATCAGTCTCCAGAGACATGGACAAGGGTAAGGTGGTCCACACAACATATCTAGACCTTGCCAAGGCCTTTGACACCATCCCCCACTCTGGAATCATAGATAAACTTACTAAGCTGGGCATTAATCCCTACATCACCCAATGGGTTGCTAACTGGCTTACTGATATAACCCACACTGTAAAAGTAGCCGACTCCAAATCCAGCTCCAGACAAGTGACAAGTGGAGTACCTCAGGGTTCAGTCCTGGGACCGCTCTTGTTTGGCATCTACTTCTCTGAAGTACAGGCCAACACTAAGGAACTCTGGATAACAAAGTTTGCAGATGACTGCAAACTGGGAGCCATTATTGAATCCCCAAATGATGTGGATACTCTACAAAAGGGCCTTACAGAAACAGATGCTTGGTGCCAGAGCCATAGGCTCAAGCTCAATGCCAAGAAATGTATAGTTATCCCCTTTGGGACAAAACATGTATCCGTGAATTACCATATAGGTGGCAGTACACTAAACACCGAAAGTTTGATAAGAGACTTAGGGACACAGGTGGACAGTGGTCTCACCTTCGATAACCGCATCACCACAACAGTCAGGAAATCCTTCTATGTGGCACACCTCATCACTAAGGGCTTTTCATCCAGAAAAAAGGAGGTCATTGTCCCACTGTACTCATCCCTCATTAGACCCATTATAGAATACAATGCCCTGTTTGGTATGTACCTCTCAAGACATCTGCAACAACTGGAAAGGCCACAGAAATACCTCACTAAAAGAATCACAGGCCTAAAGCAGATGCCCTACGCTGACCGCCTTAAAAAACTCCAGCTATACTCTGTCGCATATCGTCTACTCAGAGGCGATCTTTGCTTAACATACAAGGCCATGTCAAACCCAGAGCTGTTGGACATGTTACACTTAAAGAAATCCCAATCCCTCAGAGCCACACGCTCCAGGGATCTGAACCTTGTCATCACAATAAACAAAACATGCTGGAGGGATAGGTTCCTGACCCAGAGACTCCCCTGACTCTGGAATAGATTGCCCATACATGTCAAGCAGAGTGCCTCTTTGGTCCTCTTCAAAAGGAACCTTGACGATTGGATGGGAGAAAGGATATTCACCCCGGGGATCACGTCAGTCACCCTGCTAGACAGGGGTCCAGGGAAGTAAATAGTGTGGGAAGAAATAGCCAGGGAATTGTTATGGCTAGGCTTGTATAGGCCCTAGGGATGATAGCCTAGTACCAACCTATGAACCTATGAACCTATAATCTGGAAAAAGTCCTCTTCACCCAAGCAATCTGATTTTATCAAAATATCCACTGCTGTTTGTCAAAGTTAAGTTTCATCAAATTATGGGCAACAAAGAACAAATCTTTAAGTACTGTAATTATTGTTTAAAATTAAAAACTGTTAGAAAAGTATAATTGTCAACTAAGCAGTTTAATATTTAATTTAGTGTGCAAATTTGTTTATAAACATATATATATATATATATATATATATATATATATATATATATATATATATATATATATAGGTCTACCTGAAAACGCTGAAATCGCAGAACTCCGACAATGAGAACACCGACACCAGAAGATCGACAATGGAGAAAACCGACAGTTGAGAATCCTGATGCTGAGAACACCGACATGTTAAGTTAAGTGTGCGATAGGGATGGACGTTAGGGTCAGGGTGTGGTAAGGTAAGTGTGTGATAGTGACGGATGTTATGTAAGGGTGCGGGTCAGGTAAGTGTGTGATAGTGATAGAGTTTAGGTTTAGGGGCAGATTAAGTGAGTTAGGGTTAGGGTGCGGGTAAAGTAAGTGTGCGATAGTGACGGACCTTAGGGTTAGGGTTTGGGTTAAAGTTAGTGCATAGATAGTTGTGTATGTAAGGTTTAGTGTAGGTTTGTAAGGTTTTTGGTGTGCTTGTGTTGTGTGTGTGTTTTTTGGGAAAGGTATTTGTTTTGTTGATTGTCGGGATTTTGGTTTGTCGGGCATGTGAAGTTTCATGTTTTTGAACTTTTTTTTAGTTTTTT